>NW_007578084.1:111206-130667 GCF_000690725.1 Stegastes partitus | reverse complement strand
AGAGAGAGAGAGAAAGAGAAAGAGGATTAGAGTGATATGGAGACAAAGAACAACAATAGTTTGTCACATTTTGTCAGAGAGGATTTTATGGAAAAGCTGATTTGGAGTCTGCCACCAACAAACAACGATCGGAAATATGGGCTTTATTACTAAAGCAGTTTGAGAATTTGCATGAAGTTTAACGACGCCTAAGCACGCGTGATACTTTCCTAATGCGTGTGTGTTCGCGCAAACTCGATCAGCATCTTCATACAAGTGAAATCCAACTGTAAAATGTAAGAGTTATTTTAGTCTGGGTGTGTGTGTGAGCGTGTGTTTTTTATGTGTGATTCTGCAAGTACTTTAATTGCTATGAGTGTGTGTGTGTGTTGTGATGTTTCTACATCACCACATTTCCTGCTGTATAGAGATGGTTTTACATTCACATTTCTTCAGTTCGTGTTGGTCAACATGTGTTGCCCCTCACACTGGATATACTTAACACATTAATTAACATAATTAGGTCGATTTACTGATCATGAAACTAGTGATTTAAGCTCAGTTTTTGGAGCAAAATCTGATAAGAGAAACTAAAATTACTATGAAGAATGCCGATCACTCTGCCCACACCACTTAATCTCTCAGAATTCCAGTCATCACTACAGAATTAAGGACAAATATTTTTTAGAATATGTGCACAAATGTTGAATTCGAGCTCAGTATAATATAAAAAAAAAACTTTGAATCTCTATCAAAAACCTGAATACAATCCAAAAATAATGTTTCTTGGACTGTGATCTAACACCACTTTGAGTTTCAGTTAAAGGTGTCAAATAGTTTGTAAGCTGTTCTATCCAACACAAATGCATGACACATTTACACAACGTCCTGTCAGAAAAGAAAACCATCAGGACATTATTCAGGGTTCAGCTCCTAAAAGGACCGAGATGCTCTTTCTACTGAAATCTTTCTTTCTGTGCTGAGAAATGTGTTTAAAATTAACTCGTGGTAGATTAACTTTCCATTGCATCCCCGCTGTCCTCTAAGTTAAGCAAAGTTCATCCAATAACTGATCACAAAAACATTTATTCTCTTTTTTTTTTTTTATCCTTCGGTCTTTTACCTCTCTGCCTGCTAAATGAGGCGGCATTATATCCAAGCTACTTTCATCCAATCCTCACTTTAGTGAAAATGTCGCCAGAGCAGCAGGCGGCGGGAGATTTCAGGCACAGGCAGTGCGAGGGGAGAAACAGCGGGACTGGTTTGAAGTGAATGAAATGATTTAATGTTTCAGAGTCGGCCTCGCCCCCGGGGAATGGAACGATATGGGCTCCTAATTGACACCAGGTCAACTGCCTCCGCTGTCACACACTCCCACTGCTTTCTGTTTCACTGTTTCTGTTTCAGCTGTCTTTGCCTCAGACTCCCTCGTACACACATATTACAGTCTCTCCAGTCGTCTCTCCAGTGTCCAGCAGTGGACAAACAAAGGCCTATGCTGTCTGACTGTAATGATGGATGACCACCAGTCTCATATTTTATAGGGATTTCACAGGAGTCAGCCCGTTCCCAGGCGTAGCTATGAGTCAATAGCCCTCTATCAGACTTCCCAAAGTCTCTAAAACGATGTTTCCGAATTCTTATAAAAAAAAAAAAAAGGAGAAATATTTTCTGATTTTATTAGGCCTGAATCAGCCATTGACAGAGCAGCAATTAATGACAGCTGAATGTGATTAGCAGGGAGTGGAATGTTTTATTAGTGTCAGTATCAGCTGATTGACAGAATCCCAGGGGTCATTATTGTTCACTTTTTGGAGTGTGTGGACATATTGTGCACAGCACTCATCAAGTGAAAGTATGTTTTGTGCTTTTAGTGGGACTGAAGTTCCTTTTATAGAGTAAATCTCTGAGCCTTTTATTGAGTCCTGAAATCTTGTTTTCTTAAGACAAGCTTAAAAAAAGAGAAAAAAGCTGCTAATGGGAAGGTATTACTACACTTCAATTTTAATCAGCTTAGTTGAAGCATTTTTCAGAAATCAAAGAACATTTTTCTTGATATTAATGTAGCAATCTGTCTTATTCTTTCTAGTTTAAATGTCCCTAAAACTACTGGAATAAAAGAAAACCTGCAGTTGGAGAATATCTTTCTTGTTCTTAAGAATATATATCAAATCTTTTAGGCCAAACAAGTTGTAAGATGGACTTTTTGAAGTGTACCACAACAACAGAGCTATTAAAACCATTATGAGTTGTATCAAAAGAAGCAGTGAACTGTTTCAGCTGGCTTTGTTTTTCTGATATCTGATACAGGTTTTAGGTGCTCTCCGAAAGAGTGGCTTTACATGGAATACAGGTTTTTGAGCCGATGAGATGCAGGGAAACTTCATTATACCAACTTCTGTGCTTTTTCCCATAGAAAATACAACAACTGTCTTTCAGTAACAAAAATCCTAAGTATATTACTCTGCTCCCGTGAGGAGGAATGTTCAGTACAGTAATTGCATGTCTGTTGTATGCAAACTCTGCCTTCCTGCATTAAAGTCAGACATACTTCGTGCTCATCCAACCAGCCCGACCTTCACATCCCAGACAGCTTCTGCACTGGCACTGAACTTTGGCTTAGGATCATGAGTGGCAGGATTGTCTAATTTGGATGTAATGGACATGGAGAAATGTGATTCATTATCTCTATTCATCAGATATTGTAAAAATCTAGGTTCTGTCTCGGACTATCATCAGAACTCACAGTCATAGACATAAGTACATGAATGTTGTAATTTGACTGTTGCCTCTCCTGCAGTTTGTGACCTTTTGGTAATGCTAGCTATAGGTTCAGCTGATTGGTCACTTGTTGCATAGAAGTGCTGCTTTCTATAGTGGGCCCTGTCTTTAAATGCATTTTTGGAACATATGAAGGAAGTAGGTTCTAGTTAAAGGTCTTCACGTGTCTGCTCAGTTCTTCGTATTCAAGATCTGACCTGAATGTGGCTGAATTATATTAAGCCTGATCAAGTCGGACAGACTCCCATTATTGGACTGCAGGTCTTGGGTGCCGGAGTCAGTAAAATTACCTGAGTGGATCTAAGTGGACCGGCTATCAGCTCTGAGCGAGTAGTACGTTACAATCAGGAGAAAAATCTGCTCTGTGACACAACACAAAGAGTGTGAGCAGGAAAGATGACATGCATTGCTGCTCTTTTTGACAGCAGCAGCTTGATAATTGGTGCTGGTGCCAGTAATCTCTCTACTGGGATCTGTTTGTGTTAATGCAATTTGACTGGCTCAAATTGCCCCAGAGTCTATTAGGACGGGCTATTTTGAGGTTTCTTTAACAGTACATAAACTGGGAGTACCAGCACCACCAGCAGCTCCACCTGCAGTTTCAGAGCTTTCCGCAGAGGTAGAAGACTTTCAGAGGAAATAGTGACTCACTTTTATACCTGCATTTCCATAATTTTGATTTACCCCATGCACTTGAAAGGATGAATATGAGCCAGCACCTTAGTGACCGTGCAAACATTTGTCAAAGTAAAAGAGGAAAAAGAAAAAAAACATCATCACCAAACAAAATAAAATCTGCTGAAGTTCAGAAACTCGCAGATGGAAGCCGTGACACGAGGAGAAAGGAGTGCAGGTGTCAGAGGCGACGCCAGCAGATGATCAGCTCCCTCCATGACATTTTCAACCCTCCGATTTATAACGTGCAGCAAGAAAACACGTCTCGCACATCTGAACAGCACCGCAATGACATCTAATCAGATGCCAGAGGAGACGATGGTGTCAGAGCTTAGAGAAAACACACTGATTCCCCACCGGCTGTATTGTCACTAAACGCCGCTTCTCTGTATGGACTGTAAATGATTTAATTTGAGCGCCAGATGTGGCGTTTAGATTCTGCTTGCACTCGTTTAGAGAGACAGGGAGAGGGAGAGAGAGAGAGGGAGAGAGAGAGAGGGAGGGAAAGAGAATGAGGAAATGACAGGAAGGAGAGAAACAGTTTGGCAGACCGACAGCCAACAGCAGCCCAGGCACTTGACAGAGCTCTCAAACACCATGATGGTGTGTGTGCGTGTGTGTGTGTGTGTGTGTGTGTGCACGCGCCCGCGAGTGTTTTTTTTCCACTTGTGTATCATGACAGCTGAATGAAAATCAATCTGCTTCTACATCTGCCATCTTGAGTGTCGGGGAGCGCAGATGGGCCTTCCCTATCACACTGAGCTAGCTGGCAGCCGACCAACTCAGGTCTTTCCACCTCTTCTTCCTTCTCTTTTCCAATCTCAACCTCTTCTTGCTTTCCCTCCTTCTTCTTCTCCTCCTCTCCTCTCCTCTCCTCTCCTCTCCTCTCCTCTCCTCTCCTCACTAATCAGATGCCAGGCTCTGAAGAGGAGTTTTTTCCTGCGTTGACATCTCCAAGTCACTCTGACAGCAGCTGTTTGGGGCCTTTCGAAGCTGCAATCTGGGCTCTAATCACTCTCATTGACGGCTCCGAGGGCCCCTGTTGCAGCTCTGAATGGCAAATTAAAGCGTTTTTAGATAACGTTGGTAATTGGCTAAATCGTTTATAAGCCCGGAGATCACACTTTTAATCTTCAGCCTAACATGACGGATCATGAAACCGAGACAGATCTCGTCCGTGTGTATTTTGTGGCGAGCTTCCTTGCCCCTCTGTCCCATTTTGGTTTCTATCCTGATGTGCTACAGTATGTTTGATGCTTAATGATTTGCCCATCAGATTAACAAACACTAATCGTTCTCTCTGCCGGAGTTTTTTCTTTCTCCATGTCAGGCTTCCCCGCTATCCTCCCTCTTCTCTCATCTCCCAAGCCCATCTCATCTCTGGCATTAACTCCATTAGCCTGGTAATTGGCTCTTAAAGCAGCGGCCACAGACTCCGAAGGCCACTTAATGTCCATCTCCTTCCCTCCCTTCTCCTCTCTGCTCCCCAGTCGATCATCTACCTTCCTCAGTAAATAGCATTAACTAGTCCTGCATAGAAATCTGAGGCCATATTAGTGTTATCCTCCCCTCTCAGCCTATTGCCAGGCTTATGAGTCCCGATCGCTGGAGATGATATGGCTAAGTGGATATTTTTTTTCTCACATCACTCCCAAATGGGGCTCCAAATAACCCCCAACTGTCACAGATGAATATGTAAATTCTGCGTATGGAGATCTCCCTCCATTTTCTAACTGAGCCCAAGAAACTAAATCTGTATTTAAAAGATGTGGATGTGGAAACTCAGCTCATCATCACAGCCTGCCCCCCTCCTCGGGCCTTGCTTTTCATTTCCACATTGAAGATAGAATAAAATGTGACGATATTTCTCTCTGGTGTGAAATTCAGACTGTCGAGGCAACGGTAAATAGTTTTCTTCTGTATTTTCTCTGTCTTTGTTGGTTTAGTGTTTTTTTACAAACACATAATCAGGTAAAAATGCAGCAGTGCCGGTTTTTACTTTTATTAATTTAACACAGAGGTTAGAGGTCAGTCGTTTCTTAATGATCGAATCATTCTTTTGAATTTTATTTTATTATACGTTAAATTGTTGCCAATATTCCTGAGTCATTCTGAATGAGGTGCATTTCTTAACTTTTTAAAAGTTGATATAAGTTTGTCAAGTAAGAGAGGAATCTTGAGACCTTCAGTAAAGTTTAGTGCAAAAAGGTCTGCAGTTCAGCCGAACTCTCAAGGCTCCAGAGTTTGTATAGAATTTGGTATTTATTAGGTGTGTTGGGGTTTTTCTGGGCATGAGGGCTGAGAGAAGAAATCTTAGACATGAAAAATGTTTCTTCTTTCACTTTTATTTCAAGAAATATTCTATATATTCATATACAAGTTTTATAAATTAACCTTTTTTCGCAAAGTTTGTTCATGTATAGTGTATATAAATGGTGTTTTTTTTGCTGCTTGACACAAGAAAAAAAACCTCAGTTTTCATTTCAGACAATTCAAGAGACAGGAGAAGTCTTGTTTTTTTCACTATAACATAGCTCACTTCTCTTTAGGGGTTTTGGGTACACTGTTTTTTGTGTTAACTTCATTCACAAGACGCTGCGCTTGATGACATTCTGCCTCCACATTTTGCAAAGCCACATGATTGAAGTAAGCAAAGAGTGAAACAAAGAAAAGAAAGATTTGGTTGCAAAAAGAAACTGAACGTAATTTGTTCGATCATTTAAATGATTTAAACACTTACCCACAAAATCACCACTGATTATTTTTGAATTATTAATTCTTACAGTTATTCAAGCCATCAAGGGAGAATTCCTGTATTTTTATGTTGTAATATATAGCATCAGTATTTTCCAATATTCTGCAGACACCAACAGATTAAATAAAAGTGAAATGCACGAGTGTGAAAGTTCATTTGTGACCTTTAAAACACTTTGATAAAAATCTAAGCCTAGCTGGCTTCTGCTGGAGTTTCCTCAGTCGTTATGGGGTGCTACCTGACATCAGAACATTACAGTACATTTATTCTTTCTTTCTTTCTTTCTTTCTTTCTTTCTTTCTTTCTTTCTTTCTTTCTTTCTTTCTTTTTTTTTAAACTTTTATTGGCACAGTGAAAACACACACATACATGGAGGTAATGTGAAGTGACCTCCAGGAAATCCTTTCATCACAGAAGTCTTCATTATGAACACAGAAGACATTCCACCTTCTAGTGCTGTGTTTTTGCCTCCCCGTGCTCAGCAGCCGCGTGGCCTGCAAGCTTGCGCATCGTCCACGATCAAATTCACGTTACGCTCGTTCTGTGGGGATATTGGACTATCACTAATCACCCTGCAGCTTCTCTGGGCTGCTGGCTGAGTATTGTTTAGCTTAATGACTTTCAGACAGCTTCAGGATCTCCACTCTGACAGGGGTGACAGCGACGTCAGGCCCAACAACAAACACTCCCGTCACTTACCGCGTGTTAGATACCAAGGCTACCCAGCAGAAACGTTTCTCTTGTTGTTAACACTCTCTGATGATTCTCTTAATCCTCCAGATCTGTCCGTCTCCCTTTGGTTTCCGTGTGTTTGTGTGTTGTTTTGCAAAGCTCTTCTATCTGTTGTATGAAACCTTGGTGGCTCGTCTGAGGGATTTTAGAAACAGAGTAATTAGTTAGCGATAGAGAAGCCGTTGGTGTGAAATGATAGCTGCAGCCGCCCTCCACAACCCACCCCACCCCAAGAGAGAGACAAATCAATCAATAACCTGCTGATTTATTTCACGTCCTTATCGCCTAATTTAATTGCTGGGTCTTTTGTATCTGCGGAGTCATGGGGGAGGTGGTGGTGGGGGTATTGAGGAGGGGAGATAAATATAGCGAGGGTGGAGGGATGTTGCAGAGTTGAAGAGGGAAGAAGCAGACGAGTTTTTTTTTTTGTGTGTGTGTGTGTATGTTGTTTTGTGTCGGTGTTGTTTCTTTCGCCCATGCATGGCAGCGTTTTGCGGGGAGGCGTTTCGAGACATAGGACGGTTCGACAGCCTCTGCAGCACATTTAACACTGCAACGCTGCCTCCATGGGTTCCTAACTCTTGAAAAAGCAAACACACGCACGCATGCAGGCGTTGAGCAAGAGAGAGAGAAGAGCAATCCCTCCACAAATTATCAGAAAGAAAAAATTTAATTAGCAATATAAATGCCAGGCGGAGTACATTATGTGCAATTGTCTTGCTATCTTTCCAGAAATTAGTCTTTTTAAATGAATTTGCTGTATTAATCATCTCCTGAAATATTTTTGATCACTGAATTAATAGTTTTGCGTTGGGGGGCTGTGTTTTTTTAGGTATTCATTGACATAGGTGATTGCCTCTTAATTATGACAGCGTCCTCCTCCTATCCGCGCCTATTAATTCCTGTGTTGTGGCGTCGCCGCAGCCCGCTGCCTGGCCCTGTATCTACTAATTACTTCTCTAATTGAATTTGCTCTCTGTTGCCAGGCTGTTTTTTAAGTGGCTGTTTGTTGCCGGGCCTCATTGTGTCTTTGTGTGACAGCTAGCTGCTCGCTGCCATGCTGACGGGAACAGGATGCACTCTCTCACTTTCTTCTCCCTCCATGTCTCTCTCTCCCTCTGTATTCATGTCCCTCCTTCTGTATCATTACCTATACCTCCCAGACCTATGTAGAGTTTCCAGTTTAAATGAAGGAGGGAAATTAATTAATGAGAGTCGGCGACACAATTACACGCCCCTCCCCTCCCGCCACTGCCTGCTGCATTGCTGTCATTGGTTCGAGCCTCTGTAGGATTGCCGTGACTAAGAGCCCGCCGCTCTTCAACCTCCAATTCAAGATGGCACGTATTTGGCAGAATGATAAATACCATACAGGCCAGTTACTTAGCTCCTTTTCCATCAAAACACAACTTACATGGCCTCGGCCGCATATATGCTTTATCCTGTCAGGGCATGAGGTTCGAAGTTGTATATGAAAATGGTTTGTGTACCATGTTGTAAGGTGACGTGATATATCTGTTGGGAAAACCATTTACAGTTGTGACCTAAAGTCTTTTTTTTTTTTGTAAAACAAAGAAAAACTCATCGTTGCTGTGCAAGTGCCCTGTTTGCAATGAAAGCCATGTTCTTAGTACAATTATATGTATCCCAAACTAAACCTTTGTGTGAACTCAGTGGTGTATGTCAACACAAAGCAAAATTGCATGATTTTGGGGAAAAAAATAGAATTCTAAAGCCATCCAATCTCTCCTTACTTTCATATTAAATAATATGTTTTTCATCAATGACTACTGATAAAATACTTTCATTGTGTTGACCGAAACAACCTGCAACCAAGAACTGATATCAAGTCAACTCAACTGAACTTTACAACATAGAGAGAGCAGTAAGAAAGTATAACATCATAAAATGTACTGTGAACTATAGCTGGAAGCAGCGATGAGTGAGCAGTTAGACGGGGCACAGTTGACATGGCAACTTGATCTGATCGTGTTAACAGTGTGGCTATAACCATTGACGAGACAAATAAATTTTTTCTTATTTCAGTCCACACACAAAATTTGAAGTCAGTACACAAAACAAGTTTCTCACTGGAGTAGCCGCTAATTGTACAAATCTAAATTTTTTTGTGCTTCCTGAAAATGGGGCCTTGAGTCACTGTACCAAGTTTAGTTTTGATGGATCCAAATGTGACAGAGATATGTTCTCATTTGCTGTTTGGCTGGCTGACAGCTTGAATTTGTCAAATGAATGCTGTGCTTTTGTGAGATTTAGTGTGAAGATTACTTGTGAGCGATCTCAAAACTGTTTTGTTTTTTTGTGTTTTTTTTTTAAACAAAAAATTGGCTATATATATTTATATATTAGAAATTCCATTATGCAGAAATATCACCTTGATCCAAGGAATCCTGTGGTACCACTTTTTTTTTTTAAAAAGTGAATATGGTCCATATGTTGTGTGCTGAACGCACCTCCAGCTTTGATGATGATGGCTGTGATGGCTCTAGCATTCTTGAGATGCAGTCGTAAAACTTAGTGAAAAGAATCACGAGACTGTCACCAGTCAAACAGCCGAATTTCAAAGCTTCTTTGTTTATTCTACAACCTTAAACTGAATCAAATTAAAAATCTGTGTGAAACTTACATTATGCATTTTTCTTTGATTACCTCACTCAAAAAGTTAATCTGAACAACAGCAACATTAATAACAACAGGCCTGTACTGACCTGTGGCTCCAGCCCATGTGTAATGTTCACATTCCTCTCCACATTCTTACTAAATAGAGTAGCTGATAAATGATTGCATGACAAGATGAGCTATATAGTCTATATAATGTGACTGCACCACTGGCTTTAGATTCAGTCTGCATTTATTCTACAGAGCAGCTGCAAAGGCAAAATGCATACCTGGAACATCTGAATATTGACTCTTTTTTTTTTTTTTTTTTTTTTAATTTTCTTGACAACAAAATTGAATTCTGACGCAACAACTCAAATATGAACAGTTGAAAAGTAAAACATAGAAAATAATCAATTTGTGAAGGAAATCTTAAAAAAAAAAAAAGCCTGTCCTATCCATTTTTCATTTGAATAAGAGCTGCAGGGCATTCCACAGACCACACTGGTTTGCTGCTTGGCCCTTCGTAATAAACTGGACGATTAGGATCATTAATGTTGGTCTGTTTGCTGCTTCTGAGCCTTTCTAACATGCCAAAATGCATTTCTTGGAGTGCAAACAAAAGTTTGAATACAGCACTATTTCTATTATTAACCCTTAAGTCACAAGTGACAACACTGAGATTATTAGTTTGTTTGGACTCTAAATTCATTCAACCTGTTTGGAATTTCACACTTAAAGATGACCATGAAGAGCAGAACCGACAGCTATTTAACTGAGGATTTTCTAGGAGTACTTTGAGCAACAGACCTTGATTCAAACACTCACTTCTTTGGTTTTCATGGTCACAGGAATGCACATTCCAGACTGTGTGCATACATCCTTTGACATGCAGCAGTTAAGACTTTTTTTTCTTCTTCTTCTCTGTGCTGTCCTTGAAGGAGGTTTGATGAGTTAATAAAGAGACAAAGTTTTTATAGAAACTTCCCAGTGTGCTATTTTATCGCATACATGGTTTTGTGAATCTGGCACCTCAGGGTTTGGGAACCTGCTTTTTGCAGATGATGTGGTTCTATTGGCGCACTGGGGCGGTTTGCAGCTGAGTGTGAAGCGGACCAGGATGAGAGTCGACACCTCCAAGTCTGAGGACATGGTATTCTTCTGGTAAATACTGGGCTGATTGATGAGTGATGGTAAGATGGAGTACGACCTGGAGAGACAGGTTGGTTCAGTGTTACCAGACTGTTATGGTGAAGAAAGAGATGAGCCAGTCAATGTACGTTCCACACCTCACCTATGGGTAGTGACTGGTAGAATGAGAACACAGATACAAGAGGCCAAAATGAGTTTCTGCTGGGCTGGACTCAGCTCTGGTAGGGTGAGGAGCTTGGACATCCAGAGGGACCTTGGAGCAGAGTCTGAGGTGGTTCAGGAATCTGATTAGGATGCGTCCTGGGTGCTTTCCTTCTGAGGTTTTCCCGACACATCCAACTGCCTGGAGACCCTGGGGTAGACCCAGAACTGGCTGGAGGGATTACATATCTCATCTGGTTTCGGTACGCCCTAGAATGTCCCAGGACGAACCGGAAAATGCAGCTGAGGACAGGGACATCTTTATTTTGCTCATACTAATATGACATGCGGTGGAATGAATAGATTTCATGTCTCGTCTTCTTGTGATGTAGAAAAACTGTAAAATTTGGAGACACGCTTTTATTCAGAGAAGGTATACTTTACACAAGTCCTCCAAGTTTGCGTTTGATCAGTTAGCAACATGCAGTGCTGCAAACTCTGTCATACCTTCTTGGCTTTTAGAAAGTACTGTCCCCAGTGAAGGGATTCTTTGTGGACACAGACAAGACTGCACTAAATTAGGGCCCTGGTTTCTCCATTCCAGAAGCAGGTATAGTTCAGAAAATGGAGCAGTTACAATGGCCTCCGGAGATGCCTCTTTCTTTAATAACTATAGCAGGACTAAGTAAGTAACTGAATTTGAACACTGATACCTCTGTTTACAGTCCAACAAAGCTCATTGTTTCCTTGGAAAGTTCCTGCCATGAAGAAACAGTTATGGCATAGCCTGGTGTAGCTCCAGCTGAGGCACACCGACAAGAAACTATACTCAAATGTGGGATTAGAAGAATGTGATGGGCATTAATACAAATCAGTTTACATACAAAGAAGTAGTAGAAAACGTGTTTTAGTTAACTGAAAAGAGTTGTGTCGTGGAAATCTAAAGTGTTAGGCTGCTAAACGTATAAAGACTAATGAGCGTCTGGATTGACGAGACTCACAGATGCATTATTGTGTGCATTATAAAAGTGTGTTTCATTTTTCTCTCTTCAGTGAAAATACTCAAAATAGCCTCAAACATTTGGTTGTAGCAGGATGTAATACAACTTCTCTGGTATGATTATCGACCCATCTCAGTCAGTTCTTACCTACATCCCAACTCTCAGCATCCTCTCCTCTCATCCTTCAGTCCATTATCTTCCTCTCCCTTCCTCCTTCTGTCCTCACCCACCCCTCACCATTCCAGCGGTCTTTGTCAAAACTTTCTCCTCCTGCCTCTCTTGATATTGATCCCCTCTCTCTCTCCCCCATCATCCATCCATCGTATTCTCACCCCTTCTCTCTTCCCCTATTGATTCCTCCTTCTCTCCCTCCCTCCCTCCCTCCTCTCTCTCTCACCCTGCTTGCTACTATCTGGCTCAGCCTTTGTCTTCTTATCGAGGTTTCAGGGTTTATTCTGACTGCTGTTATTGACAGGCCTCTCGCTCCACGGCCAACTAATGCATCCCTAATCCCACCTTTGTTACTCTGGAATGTTCTCTCACATTCACAGACACACAAACACACGCGCACAAACACGCACAGACACACATATCCATACATATGTTATGCCACTGCATGAATGTGCCTAAGGTAAAAAAAAAAAAAAAAAAAAGGGCCATAAGGATGTTGATCCCAGATTTCTATTTGTTGGGAAAGCCATCTATCAATCAAAAAGGGTCTCCTTGTCTGTGTGTTTTCGTATACATATGTGTGTGTGTGTGCAAGCACGAGCGTGCACATGGGACTTGAGTGACAGGCCGAATCGTGGCTGAGGACGTTTGATAAGCTTGTATTGTCGGTCGTCCCCCCCTCCCCACCTTCCTCCACACCTCCACCTCGATAAGAAATACATTCGACTAGAGCTGATAACAGTGTCAGGAGCAGCAAAGCCCCACTCTAAAGAGACACACACACACACACACACACACACAGCACGCCACGGGAGAGGTGTCTTTCTTCAAACACCTTGGCTGTAAATGATACTCTCAACAAACAGCGACGACAACACCACTCAGGAAAAAAAAAAAAAAAAAAGATTCAGATATCGTTTGTGTGTGTGTGAGTTTGTGTGACAGGGTGTGTTTGTAGGGAGAACGATGTGTGATATGGCTGGAGGATATGCTAGGCTTATTGAATAAGGTCTGAGTGATAGCACCGCCATGTGTGTGTGTATGTTGTGTGTGTTGTGAACACCGGAGAAAGAATACAGTAATAGGCTTAGAGCGGCTGAGGCAGAGTGTCAGACTTAACAAACAGCGCAATGTTCTCAAAGGCTGACTGACAGCTGTCTGTGTGTGTGAGAAGTTTGTGCGAGCACATGTTGTATGTGTGTACTGAATGTTGCATGTGATTCAATGCGCAACAAGCTTTTCAGAAGCGGGTCTAAGTTGAACCTGTGTCGTTGTACGTCTGTCTCAGTATATGAAAGGTGTTCAGATCAGATCAAGGCCTTTCTAGATGTTAAAAATGTCATCACCCAGGCTGAAAAGGCCATCAAAAGGCTGGTGCAGTGTGCCTTAATCAAGTATCGAGTGACCAGCTTTAAAACTTCATCAGCAAGTGAAGAACTGTGGCCAGAAGCATCTTTTAAAGGTCATCACCATCGACTGTGTATAAAAGACAAAAGTAGCCTCTGTGTTTGAAAAACGAAGCCAGTGTGGAAGTGAAATCAAGCTGCATTCTTTCTAACAGCCAGCAGGGGGCGACTCCTCTGGTTGTGAAGAGAAGTCAGATTGTATAGTAGTCTCTGAGAAAATGACTCTACTTCTCACTTGATTTGTTAGCTCAGTAAACATTTTCCAAATGAACGTATAGTCTCAGTTGCCAATGTCAAATATTTTGACTACAGACGAGTGTTTACTTTCTAAATTATGATCCCGTTTAGAATAAAGTGGATGATAAAGTAGGGTGCATTTTAGGGTGGGGCTACCTTGTGATTGACAGGTCTCTGCTATGAACAGGGTCCTCCGAAACCAAGACCAAGGTGGCTTCCATCTTTTATATTCAGTCTATGGCCACCAAAGATGTAATCACTTTGAGTGGAAATGTCATCACCAATGTAAAAAAAAAATTAATAAATTTCAAAGACATGGTCCAACTTGCAATGGGAGGTGTCAGGTCTGCTTTCACAGCACTCCTTTATGTTGTAATTTAAGCAAGTATGTTTTGTCTCTTGAGACGTCAATTAAAATGAATCGTATTCAATATAGTAACTGATTATTTATTTCAGCCATATCTACAGCAATCACGACAAAAAATTGATGGTCCCTGTTCTCAAGAGTGAGGATTTGCTGCATTTCTTTGCTTTACATTTTTGGGTTTTACTCTGTTGGTTGAACAAAACAAGATATTTGATTATACTGACTATACTCCACAACATCATAATGGCCACTGTGGCAGCCAATAATTTAATAACAGCCAATAAGGTAACAACGGACAATAACATAATGAATTTACACTTTTTAAAATGTAATAGGCTAACAATATAATAACTGGCCAGTAACGTAGTGAAAGCCCTGAACCAATAATGTAATATCTTTTGGCTAATAACGTAAAAAGTAATTATGATATTGGCCTGGTAAGAAAAAAAAATTCTTTGCAAATGTAATAGCCAAAAGTTATTACGTTATCGGTTCGGGACTTTTACTACGTTATTGGCCAGTTATTAGTTATTGGTGCGACAGACATTTTTCACGTACCCACTGATACTGAGGAACATTACATAAATGAGAAAATAATTGACAGGTCAATTTTGTCTCCTACCACTTCACAGCTTTGATACTTTTGATCGCGAAGCAAATTATCTGTGCATTTCCACCTTGACTTCAACCTGAGGAAAGATCTCAGACTAACATGAAACCGTTGTGTGGGCTGATGGGTCACGGAGGAGGCGCGTGTGGTGATATAAGCCGTTTGGGTTTAGATCATCATTATAAAGCTAATGTTGTTAGCGGTATAATGTAATGACTCCTCATCTCTTGTTAGCCTCTGACACTCGGATGAATCACCAAGGTTTATGAAGCTTCTTCAAGAATGCGAATTCAACTTTATGTGACAAAAACTTAGAAATGCACTAGTCATACTGCAGTGGCTGTTTCGTTTAAGCACAACAGATGAAAATCTAGCTTTAGGGTTGTAGTAAATAAAACAGTTTTATTTAGTGAAACATGATATCATTTGAGATGTAGGGATGACTTTGTAAATGTGTTTTATTGACAGAGTCATCACAGCAATGTATGACATATACCTCCTGATTGGCTTCATTATTTTTGTGAGTTTCAAAAGATTGCACCTGAATATTTCAGTGAATGATTCATAATAGAAAGGCTGAAAGATACACTCTTGGTTAAACAAGTGAGCTTTACAAACTGTCAATGTGGCACGAGATGTTTGTGTTGTGGCTTTGATTTGTGGTCCAACACTGTGACAAATCAATAAACTACTAGCTTTTTGTTACACTGATATAACTTGATAAAACTGACATGAACATAAAGGTAACATGATAAAATGATTTAAGTTTTGTGATGCTAAAAAAAATAAAAATAAATAATAATAATAATATATTTTGAAGCTTGGTAGTACTTGTCGGAATACATTTTACTTTTAAAATCAATATCTACGGGAAAGATATTCACTTTAAAAACAAGAAATAAATAGAGAGGTAAAAAATACAAATCATTAAAAAAAAAAATAGAGGTTGGACACGCACGACATTTGCACAAGTTGTCCATTACTGCAGTGAAAGTACAGTGACCTGTGATGAGATTTCAGGAATAGGGCCGAGGCACAAAGTGACGGGAGAACGAAGGAGATAAAGGAGGAAAGGAGAGAAAGTGAAAAAGATAATAAAAGAGTGAAATTACCAGAGGGCAGGAGAAAAGAGGGTTATTGTGCATGTGCATTAACAGAGTGTATGATGAAGTTAGTTTTTTTTTTTTTTTTTTGTGTTGTGTGCACTGACTAGAGGCTAAGGAGTCGGCAAGAGAGAGGGAGGAGGGGGGAAATCAATGGCAAATTACACGCGCTCGGCTGGCCCATTGTACAGTATGGCTGCTATATTCTAAAGAAGGCACTTCCAAGATGATGCAGCCAAATGGTGGATGGACTCCAAGATCATTTTTATTGATTTTGAGGAGCCATCAATAGATGAGGGGAAGGGGAGGGGAGGGGGGAGGGAGGTGGTGGAGTGGGGGGAGTGTGTGTGCGCTGAGGGTTTGGATGTGTGTCACAGGGCCAATACAATACCTCCGGACCCCGGCTTTTTGTTCCTGTCCACACATTAGCAACACACCCTGTCCCACTGCTTTTCATTTACATTAGCGCCTGGATGGGCGAGCGAAGGACACACAGAGAGAGGGCTTTCCATTAAAGAATGGGTCTGGTAGCAGATGCCGGCATTGTTTGGGTTCGGGAGCCCAGACGTATTTGGAATCAGGACTGATGATGTGAACATCAGTGGAGTCATCTAGTTTTCCACATCAGAGCTAATAGGTGTAAAGCTGTTATGAAAATTGTATTTTGTAGTCGTCTGTGCGAGAGAGAGAGAGAGTGATTTTTAGCTACGTTGAAATGATCGAAGTATTCAGCCCAAAAGAGCCCAGCTGTTGCAGTCTGAAACTTTTACATTTTACCAAAAAAAAAAAAAAAAGCTAAAGTCATTCAAGCTATTTTGCTGGTTACGGAGCCTGATTATCTCAAAATAAATGGATTTGTTGTGTGGTGACACAGAGACGTCAACAAACAAGTCCATCGGTGCTCACGCAGACCTGCATGTGAAACGCATGTATGAAACTCACATGTAAAAAGGACACGCTTGAGGTGAAAAACACACAGTTGGCAGTCGACAAGATTGAAAACATTAAAAGACTGTAGACAGCTCAACTTTAAATTCATTTTTTTTGTATGTTAGCTATTTGCATATTGTAACTCTTTTAAAAGCGAGTCAATATTCAACTGGTTGGTACGCTGGCTGACAGAGTAGAGATCTTGTGTGTGTGTGAGTTACATGATAAACATTGGCAGTGTGTGATCATTTGATTCTATTAGGCGGTGTGTGTATCACAGAGCAACATGGCAGCGCTAAATGCAGCAGATGTTAACGGTAGGAAGCCAAAACATGACAGCTTGGAGCTCTTTGAGAGGAGGCACACACACACACACACACACACATACATGATGATAATTCGTGGCATGGACTCATGGAATATTACAAAAACATACCAACAGTGACAAGCAGTATGAACACACTGTAATGTATCTGCTGCTGAACTCACACACACACAGACACACACATGCATGACAAAGACAGATGTTGCCATCTGTTGCATGTAGCACAGGATGTGCTTCCATCAATAGTGCGACAAACACTCCAAACCTTTACAAGTGCAGTGCTGCTATTTCTCCATAAGTAACGTTATAGAAGTATTACCTTAAAGATGCACCTCAGTATCAAAATAGAAAGCTTTGTCCTTTTATCAGCAATATAGTATTGATGCATTAATGGGTGAATAGTCTTGTGATGTAGCCCATCCAAATAATTTTTTTCTCTTTTGCACAGCTGCGAGGATCCATGAGAAATAAATCTGGCCATATGTAGGGACACAGAACATCCATTGGCCTGGATTTATGTTTTCAGATAAGAGGTGGTCCTTGAGCTCCTTTATAATACTGGCTATGTTACTTTGCAGGAATAGGTTCATAGATTATGTATTAGGTTTTGTATGTGAAGCTATAATATGAAAAGTATTTTAGTAGGAGTACTTAGTTTTTCTAAACCTCACCTTTCCGTCCAAATGATTAACCCCTGCCTCTGAAAAATGACATTTCTACACAACTAAACTGCTTTTTTAAATCACAATTTGAGAGAAATGTGCCACGGCATTTTGCTGGGCGTCAATACATGAAGACACATCAACGCTTTCTTTACCTTTCACACACTCGTGCACGCACGCCGATGCCGCACACAGAGACACTGAGTTGGGCAAACAGTCTTGATTTATTTTCCCGTGGACCTCAACACATTTCTGCGTCCTTTATGAGCCTGTTGTGAAATTCAACAGGCGCTGTTTAAATAGGACGGAGACAAGTGTGAGTGTGTGCGTTCAGGGAGTCACGGCTCGCTCCGACCACTGTGTTTGAAACACGCACACATTATCAGCGAGGTGTGAGGTTTCTCAGCCCGAAGATAAACACAGAACGTTTATGACTTTTTCGCTTTACAGCTTGTTGGCTCTGTGATTGTGACTTGGTTAGACTTTCTGTAGAGCTGCTAGTAGAGACACAGAGGAACTGTCTGTGTGGCTGAGTGCATGTAGTCAGGTGTTGCCAAAAAGCAATACTCCTGTTCAATCAGTTACTCTGTGTGTGCTGGGACTTAGTATTTTAGAGAAGTCTATTGAGCTGTAAAATGTTCTAATATGTTTTTTTTTACAACCTGGGTATTAGTATCTTTGTCTTTGCCAGTGTACCTGAGGATTTACCGAAAGATACCCTTTAATAAGACACGGACCAATGCACTCTGTTTTAAAATCGGCGTGTTTGAATTTGCTTTTTAAAAGCTGGTATTTGAAGGCATCAGTGAATTAGAAGTTATGATCTGAATAGCTTATTGTGAAATTGAAATAGTACACTGTGAACTTTTTAATATAATAAAACATGAATAGAAATTATATTAAGAGATCAAAATAGTTTCTAGTACAGTTTCATAATATTACTGTGATGTTTTACTTCTAATTAAATTATTAAAAATATACTCTCTGGTTAACTTGTTTCATAACCACCTGCTAAATAGCTAAGGAAAGGTTGGAACAGAGGAAGACTCAAATATTGACGTGTATGTAGAGAGTGTTAGTGTCTCAGGCTGATGTCCTGCAGTAAATATGACACCACGCTGTGACAGTAAATAGACGGCGAGGGTCTGCACATGACAGGTGGCAAAAGGAGATATGTGCATGTCGTATCCATGTTATGTTTCATTTTCTTTTTTGCTTTGTTGCTTTTCTGTTCTGGTTACATTCTCATTTTTGCAATCAAAGTTTTTGTTGTGTGCAGATTGCGGTTATGATTAGTCGAGTAACTGCTCGATGGGACAAAAAAATGAAACCACTTCTCAAGCAAAAATGCCAGAGATGGAGAGTTGTCTGCTTTTTTTTTCTTAACTTAACAGTATGTTTAGTATCTTTGGCTACTGGGATGTTTGTTGTTAAAAGGTTCTTTTGGTTCTAGGAAACATTCACTAAATAGACAGTAGATGTATCACGGATGATAACTGCAGCCCCCTGCAGCACACATTACTACCTCCACTTCAAGTGTGTATTGTGAAGATGAAGAAGATTGTTGTGATGGTGGGAGTTACATTACTCTCGAAAAACAGAATAGAATGCATTACTGTTCTCTCCTCTTTGTTACCCTTTGTATAACCTTGCATATGTGTACCTGTATGTGCCACATATTCCATGTAAAGGCCAGGGGAGTGTCCTGGTATGTAACCACTACAGAGCCATCCCCTTGCTAACCATCCAAGTCCATCACAGAGGTATGATCCAGCCATGCTCATCCTCAAACCTGGATAAACATCAAAACTCTCTCCT
>NW_007578084.1:102438-111130 GCF_000690725.1 Stegastes partitus | reverse complement strand
TCTCTTCTCTTCTCTTCTCTTCTCTTCTCTTCTCTTCTCTTCTCTTCTCTTCTCTTCTCTTCTCTTCTCTCTTCGTTAATCAGATGCCAGGCTCAGTCTCTCTGTCAGAAGACACGCCAACATACTCTCAGTGTGGACCACTGCTATCTCTGTGTGTTTCTGCCAAGCTTAAATCTTCCTGCTTCTCCTGTTGCCTCGGCGCCTCTCCACCCTGGTGACCACGGCTTACACTCTCCCCCACACACATGCGAACCAGTGAGCATCAACATAAATGTGTGTATTTTGCTTGTTTCTGACAGCATTAGACACTTACTGCATGTTTGAAAGTGTTCACTGGGCTTTTCAAATGACTTAGTGGACATTCAGACTGAAAATATCCACTTTAAGTTCGACATCTATCAGTGCAAAGGTTGAGCGGACATCAAAAAGACTGTGGTTTGGAATATGCGGTGGGTCCCAGTGAGATGAATGAGGTCTTTTTTTGATGCTTAAGTCAGCACGAGCACAAACTCATAGCAGCAACAGTAGCCATAGCAGGCACTGTCTTGAACAAAGGGCCTTCCAAGTTCTTGCAAAGAATGTATTCGTGTCTTCATGCACTGATTTGAAAGTCGAAGACACAGCAACACTGTGGTCATATATGTAGGTCTACTGTGATGTAAAGATAAATTTAAGACTAATTTAGCATATTTACTTTGACTTTAGGTTAAGACAGAGTCAGATTTTTAGTAGAAATACTTGGACAGATCTGCGATTACAACTTTAAGTGTAATGCCAAACTTATCATTTCCAAAGATATTTAGCATGTTGAACGGAACTTTTTCCATCTGAAAGAACGGTGTAGTCACACTAAAAACATGCCTTTAAGGTTTGAACTTTTACTCAACACAGCCGTGATATTTAAACGTCTCATAAATGGATATATTTAAACAGGTTTTTCTAACTTTGACGGTAATTATGAGTAAATTTAAGGTCGACACTGGAGATCAAGTGGTTCAGTGTGTAACTGTGAGGAATAAACCTTCATAAATAAATGTCACCAGTCAGTGTCCTCACATGTATAGGACTACAGCGGTGTATATGTATCTGTGTGTGTGTGCAGGCGTGTGTGAAGGTATCATCCTGGCTCGGTAGCAGCTAGCTAGCGGCTAAATGACTCTCCACACTTCATTAGCGGCGATGAGGTGAGCTGCTCATCTCCTCATTGTTAGCTAGCGCTAAGCTGCAGTAATCCCAAACAAAGGGCCGGGGCCTCGCAGCAGCCGGCATGGATTAGACCGCTTTCTAGAAACATCCGAGAGAGATTCATTCTCATTCAAATTGGCCTGTAAACAAAACCAGCAGTGGCTGGGAGAGAGATGAGAGAGGAGAGAGATGAGTGTACGATGGAGCGAGTGTGAAACATCTTATATGTGTACATGTGTAATGTAGCTGCAGTTTGTGTGTGTGTGTTGTGTACAGAGGAACGTGTACATTACTGAGCCTGTGTTTTAACACTGGGTCGAATCAGAAACTGAGTGTGAGGCACAGAAACTAAAAGAGTTTTGAATACGAGCTCACAGGTCATGCAAATTATAAAAAGCACATTTTCTTACTTGCCAATTCTGGTATACGTGTATCTTGCCACGACCATAGCTCTGCGTATTTGTTAATGCAAAGAGAGACAGCTCCCTTTGTAGCCACACCATCATATTGAAACTAAATATCTGCTGCACCCCAGCTAGAAAGATGCAAAGGAAAAGGAATTATTGTGTTATGAACATCCTGATGTGTTTTTGTCTTGTTTTAAGGAGGCTTTTATCAACTTTTAATGAGGTGATTTTTGTAGATATTGGCATGTGGCACTTCTTTTGAATAGTTTGTTGCATCCTGTAGCTATAATATAAAGATGTAGTTGACTCATGTTGTGATTGTGACACCTGGCAAAGGTCAACTCTTATACCCGTAATGCTAACTGTAGGTGGAAATTTAACTTTTTCTTCAAAGAAAAAAAAAACATATTTAATTGAATGATCATTTTCTTCTCTGTCAACACAAATATATAGCTAATGATGTTATTTTTACTGCAGCCTGTCCCGAACAAACATGTTCTGTTAAGTGTGGAGGTTATGATTTATAGGCCGGGGCATCTCTAAAGCACAACACTGCTTCATTAAAAATAGAATGTTGGGACACATTTTATCTTTTAAAATTGCACTTCCTGTGATTTGGATATTGCAGTGCGTCATATTGTAAGTTTGATAATATTTTGATGAATTATTCAGCAGAGATTTTGACCTCAGTGGACACTGTTCTGGAAAACTATTGTGATGCAGAGCAGCAAATGATGCTTATTAGCTGGGTTTAACAAGTCAAAATATCAGCTTTGAAAAATGTATGTTCAACTTTTGTTTCAATTCACATGTGCAATTCAGATTAGTCAGTCCAAGGCAGTTGAAAAAACACATTGTAGCTCCTCAGCGCTGTCAGCTCCACACTGATAGCTTCGGTCACTTCTACTGTTGATGTAGAGGCACAAATGTCAGGCCTGAATATCTCAACATTTAGGCAAATGAATCTAAAGCTGTTTTCACTGATTTTTATTTTTTTTTAGCATGTAGGTTTGAGGTTGCAGTGTGTGCTGTGTGGTGTACCTGGTTCAGTGTGTTTTGTTTAAGAACTGACATTGTGTCACATCATTTGGTTGCGTTTCTCATGTGACACACGCCTGTAAACCAGAATCACATTTCCAGCTCTTTCCGGCATGCTGGATGCAGCCACTGTAACAGGCTCTGCCGTACATTTTTAACTGTCACTCAAGTGACGAGAGTCGTCCTTTCAGGCAGCCTGCTAATCTGACTGGATCACTAATAACCGTCAATCAGCTCAGTGAATAAGTTATTTTAAAGTAGGCTTCTTCATCTGGCTGATCTGTGGACCTGATGTTTCCATTAGGTTTTTTTAAGCTTAATGCTGCAATGAAATGGTACCAGCTGCTCGGGCATATTAGTCATCACTCACATTTTCTTCACCAATTCTTTCATTATTAGCTGTCAATCAAATGAACTGAGGCAGCTGTTCTATAGATCAGCATTTTAATGTGATGTCAGTGAAACATGAGGCTGATCTGACCATTTATCACGATGTATTTTCATCAAGTATTTGATCAATGTAAGGATGATATTTGATGATTGTAATTTGCGAGTTTATAATATCAGTCATGTAGTTTTGTAGTTCAAAAAATTTGACTTGAGCATTAGTAACTATCTGTCAGCGATTATGCTTTGTTTGGCTTGAGGGAGCTGCTAAATTGTGCACGTTGGCAATCAAATGTTTAAACATTATTAAAACTATCCATAAACACTAAATCAGCTAAAATGACATTTTAATCATCATCCAGATAATCTGAGTCTGTAGTGGTGGCTGCATTCACTTCTCCATCCTGCCTAATGTCATGTTTAATCTGAAATCTAACCCTGTACTCTCCAAATGTTTGGGTTTGTGATGTACCACACAGTGACATTTAACTGATTCTATAATTGGCATGTTGATTTTATGCTCACAACATATCTGATCTCTGTACATAGAGAAGCACTGCATAGATATGTCCTTGTCGATGGTTGTTTGCGGTGAAACATATGACTGCATGTTCTTGGTGAAATGTGCCTGGTATGCAGCATTTACCTGGTTATTGCAGGTCAGTAACCCCCCTGCACTCCTGGGGATGCATTTTTTGTTTTTGTTTTTTTTACACTATGTCTGTCTATATCAGGTTCTTGCTCAAACATTATTCTTTTTGAGAAGATCAACTGGAGTAAATTGAACAAACAGATGCAGTTCAGGAACAAGATGACACGTTTGCAGCCTTGACAGCATGAGACTGTAATCAGGCCGCACAGCAGTGGTTTCAGCTGAATGCTAACATAATCAACATGCTAACATGCTCTTCATGCTTGTTTAGGATGTTTACCATCTTCACCATCGTAGTTTAGTATCTTAGCATGCTAACATTTGCTAATTAGCTTCTAAACATAAAACACAGCTGTGGCTGATGTAAAAGTAATTAGTTGTGGAGTGCTTGAACATTTGAAAGTTCCTCACAGGTCATTGATTAAACCCCTGAGAACTCAATTGCGTATTAAAGTTACATATTATGGATTTATTTATTTTATTTTTTAATGGCGTAGATGTAACTCTATACAATTCTTCCCCTAGAATGCGCAGATACATAAAGTCCTCGTCTCTCTCTCCATTCACCATCCCCACTCACTACAGCTTGAGCACACCAGCTCTCCTACAGCTCTGCTCTAACACTGTACAACTGCTCTACATTACAGTGTGACAAGTTGTAGAATTGGATTAGTACATGTTAGTCAGTACTGAAGAATAATGATACAGAAAGTTCCTTCAAGGTGACAGGATTGATTCTCTAGGTTAGTGACATGGAATCCAGCAAGTCTGATTCTGTGTTTTTGGTGCTGCCCTTAGCACATTTTCAAGATAGAAATGCTCAGCGTTGGCTGCTTA
Source organism: Stegastes partitus (assembly GCF_000690725.1). Taxonomy (NCBI): domain Eukaryota; kingdom Metazoa; phylum Chordata; class Actinopteri; family Pomacentridae; genus Stegastes; species Stegastes partitus. Next base: position 106,624 of record NW_007578084.1, on the reverse strand, counting down.
TCTGGCTAATAATGTGTCTTCCAGAATAAAATTAAAATTGAAAATTGAAAGAAAAAAAAACGCCATATGGATATATTAAAAAGGTCAAAACTTGATCTGAAGGTCTTGAAGAACTCAGGGACGATGACTGAAAACTACCTAGATGCCTTCTGTACAAGACATTTGTAATTGCTGTTCTGTTTGTAACATTAGGCTAAATAAAGAAAAAATAAAGTACTCATTAAAAAAAGAAATGAGATTACGTTCACCGAAGTAATTGCAATCAGTCCTTGGAAGGATGGAAATGTGCCAAATTTCATGAATTTCCATCTAATTGTTGTCAAAATATTCTATTTAAAACTTCAAATGTGAACCGTTTTGTCGCTGTAGCATGTTAGTGAAATGACCACCAAAGTCATTCTATACATTAGCTGAAGAACACAGACGTTCGTCACTGTGTTGGAGGTCGACTGACAGACGACTAACATCGCCGTCCCTGTAGCCACGTTACGACAGCGGCTACAGAACAAGAATTACCTTTGCTTGTGCTTTGTTCTGTACATTGCTTGTAACATTCAACCCTTTAACATGAACCGTAACTGAAAAGCATGGTGGCCTGGAGGCAAACTTTCTGCGCTGCACTGTTCAAACTGTTTGTGTTGCATTCTTCATTAATGAGATGCGGCGCAGTGTGTTGTTCAGCAAATATCTGACAGCTGTGTCCGTGTATCTTCCTGCCTGCCTCCTGAACAAACAGCTGCAGGACTGACCGGCCACCTCCCCCCCCGGTGGTGGTCAGCATTTTAGTATCTTCAAAGCTTTAATCCTCAACTTTGCAGCTTCTGTCCTGCACTTCTCAAAGTCTGACCATGTCCATATTGTGGCAGATAAATTTGAAAATGCTGTTTACATATGGAAATTTATGTCCCCACTAGCATTTTCAAGTCTTTTTTGAAAAGTTGTCTGTCCACGCTGAAACTTGAAAGCAACATCAAAGCTTTGCATTACATCATGTGGTTGAGTGGGACAGTCACAGGCCGGTTACTCTGCCGAGTCTGAGCGAGTGAAACCTTCACTTCATCGCCTACTGTTCTCCGTGACCACATATTTTGAGTTTCAGTATAGCCAACCTCAAATTGTTGGTGTTTGAAAAGGTATAGTTAACTTTTTTTAGGCATTTGAAAGGGTTACAAAAGGTAACAATTAATAGACTTCAAATCAAAATTGCTATTTGAAACAGTAGAATTAGCAAATCGCATAGGCTCTAATTTAGCATACACAACACATTTACTCTGTTGCAAGATTTAAACCATCATATCATTACTTTTACGAAGTTTTGCTGCCCTTCTTGTGTGACAATCATGTTTTTGATATTTGTTAACGCTCCATCACTTGTTCAAATGCTTTACACAGTAAATACTGAACTAAAGCGTGACTTAAAAAATTATATCGCAAATCAAATCGCAGTATCTGTCATAAAAATCCCAATTAGATAGTTCAGCAAATTCTGCTCTTGCCTTGAGGAGAAAATTCTTAATGCATGTGAGCAGCACAACATTTCATGCACTGCTTCATAAAGAAATAACTTTGTTTCTACTTCATCAGGCATGCATGATCATTTGGTCTGTCTGCAACAAACACATGGATGTCTTTAGCACATTTATACTCCCCCGAGAGATTGGTCAAAACGCTCTGTTACTGCTGGAAAAATAATGGCTTTGAGTTTTCAGATATAGTTGGCTTAAGTTATTCAATTACGTCCTCAAGGTTTGAAGCAGCAAACTGTCATGAGCTGAAACTAACTCGCCTACTCTTGTTTGAAGTTGTTAGAATTTTAAAAAAAAATGCAGATATGACTTGTTTTGCAATATAAAAAGTACCGTTTTTCTATACTGATACAGTGCATGTGGTTATTTGTTCAGGACAATTGTCAGTGTTGTGGTACTAGAATGTTGCGTCTTAGTTTCTGTTGTCCTGGCCAAGAAGTCAGCAAGTTGCTTAAGAAAAATCTTCTTGTAGCTTTTTATTTTTCACATCAAGCCTTTGTAAGTTAGCAGCTTCTGAAGATCAGTTTTACATCAGATTCAGCACCTTTTCAAAGACTTTACCCCACTAGAGGTCATTTTTGGAAAACAGACACATTCACTAATACAAAACAAGGGGTACACTCAAGCTGTCTAATGCTCAGTATCTGCCAATACCTTGTTTGCAGATCAACAAAACAAACACACCTTATAAATTTCATGACACTAGGGATGGGTGACAGTGAGGGGAAAAATGACTTGAAAAGCAAACTTAAAGTCACTGCACCGAGCGCACTTTATGTAATGCCGAGAATCTTGCCAGTGACCCAGCATGATCCTCAAAACAGCCATTTAACAATGTTACCATTCCTTCTCAAGGACGAGCGTATTAGTATTAATGAATGGGTGTTTGTATGTGTGAGGTAATGTTTGTGCGTGTGACATGATTGACAGATAGCTGGCTGCATCTCCTTCAACCAGGGCCTCCCTTTTTCACTGATTACTGTGTCAGTGTGTCTGTATCGCGCGCACACACACACACACACAATGCTGTGCAGACACACAAAAGGGAGAAAAGCCCACTGTGGTTCTCCCACCAGGCCGAGCTGGAAGTAAAACACAAAACAGATGCACCAAATGTTTCCACTCTCATGCATATGGAAATGCTAGCATATATGTATAATATGTGCTTGTGTGAATGTTTTTAGAGCAGTAATGTGTGTGTGTGTGTGTGTGTGTGTGGACGTTTGGTGTGTGAGATTGTATGTCAATGGACAGCTTCAATGTAAAACGCATTAGCATTCAGTGATGATGCTGGTCTTTCTAAAAGCTCTCATGGTGCCAATGGACTCTCTCTCTCTCTCTCTCTCCCTCTCCCTCTCTAGTTTTTCAAACATGCTATCACATTCGCCGGCCTCTGTGGATGGGTTTATAATTAAAAGTGCTCCAGCTCTCTAATATGAGGGGTATGACTGTGATTTAGACTATATGGCACAGATTGATCAGATAAAGCCAAAGAGTCCTATTTCGTTACTGCTAAGCCTATTCACATTGAGAGCACTGATCCTCTCTCTGTCATCCTCGTTCTCATCTTTAAACTGTCCTCTGCTGCTGCTACGGGCTTTTTTTTTTCTTTTTTCTTTTTTTTTTATATTTATTTATTTAACTCAGAATGTATTTCTGGCCTTTGCTGTGTTTCTGCTGTTTCTGCTTCCAGAGTTCACCTGTTAACAAATCTGTGTCTCCAGGTGTTTGAGCGTAGATGAAATTCTCCTATAAGCTCAATCACGAGGAGGCTCTGTGTATTCATAGAGTGAAGTCTTTCTCATTTTCTTTTGTTTGAATTTCCGTAGGTGGCCCTCTTGACTTTTGCTGTGATGGAAAACAACTAAATTCTAGAAATGTTAAATGCATCACTTAGCCTGTGTGTGAGCGAATTGTTGCCAGAAAAATGCTGCCGAGCGACGGGTTGAAAAAGATTCCATGAACTCGCGGAAGCTCGACAAAAATAGGCATTTATTTCTGAAAACAATTCACTTTATTTCTTTCAGCCTGTCACTGCTGATTGTGTCAAGAAGCTGAATAACTGCATTAACTATTTATATTGTGCATGCATATTGTGTTTCATCTCTAGAGAGAAACCGATTTAGTTTGAGGAAACTAAACGTGTTTGTGCTCGTGAATCGAGGCATTTCCCAAAAAAAAATGCTGCTTGTAGCAAACAGTCCCTTATCACGGGAAAAGAATGCCTTTTCGAATGACAAAAAGTTGTGCTGATGATGGTGCCGTAACCAAACCTTTGTCACCTTTTTGCACATTGCAAAATTGTTCTTTTTTTTTCCATTTAAAAAGCCTCATGTTTCTCATTTCCGTGTTTTTCTTATAGCGTGAACATGAATGTCTGTATGCTTCACATGAGGGTGTTGCAAGATGTGAGGCCTTTTTTTTCCCTAATCCACTGGATGTGTGTTGATAAGTACATATGTTTTCTATAAGGCTGACACCTGGGGATGGCGGTTACCGGGGGAGATGATTCTGCGTGTCTATGAAGTATGCCGGACAAGTTAGAAATGGGATTCTTTGCTCTCTTCTCCTCACCTTTTCTGTCCTCCATTATTCCCCCTTTATCCCCTCTCTCTCTCCTCTCTGCCCTTCTCTCCCTCCTGCCATTCATCTCTCTCTCT
>NW_007578084.1:87650-101639 GCF_000690725.1 Stegastes partitus | reverse complement strand
AGCACTTTTTTCGAGCCTTTTTTTCCCCTTTTCATCCCGTGTCAGTTTCTCTTTGACATTGCCGTGTACTTTGCAAAAAGAAAAAGGAGCGAGAAAAAAAAAATCTTTATCAAATCCCCATTCTGAGGCTTTCAATAAGGCAGGCCATTACCTCACTGGCGCTTTTGTTCGGCCTATACAAGAGAGAACAAAATGGTTATTCAGGAGGACGCTTTAGATTTTTATTGTGGGCTCGCTATTCACAAAGAGCACCGTTATTGTATTAAAAAGAACCATCTGTGGCAGAAACAATGGCTTCAAATTATCTGTGAATACCCAGTGAACAAAATATAAAGCTTTTTCCTGCTCATTATGTGGGCTAAGCTAGGGGGTGGAAGATAGGAGAGGAGAGGCATAGACTTTGCTATAACTGACTTTTGTTGTTCTTGCTTGCATTCTTCTCCTTTTTAAATCGGCCCCCTTTTCACATTGTGTGTCGCCATAAACGGCTTTTCTTGTTGCAGGGCTAGCGGAGAGAAGACAGCGGAGCTCCAGACAGACAGCGGGGCTGCGCGGGGGCTGCACGCCGACCACAGCGCACCGGCTGCCGGATCGAAACCCAGCGCGGACTACCGGGGAGGAAAAGGGAGGAAAAAAAAAAAAAAAAAAAAAAAAAAAAAAAAAAAAAAAGGGGGTGACCGTGCCGAGGGTTATGCCGGATGGGTGCCACCGGACTGGAAGCTCCGGCCCCCGGACACACTGAGGCTCCTTCACCGGTGTTGGGGGGAGAAGCGACAGACAGATACGGAGGAGGTTGAGCGAAATGGCATCTTGTTTAATTTCTGCCAATCAAGACGAGAGGAAGACAACTCCCAAACTGGCAGTAAGTTGGAGTGGAGAGGAGAAGCCCTGTGTGTGTTGGTGTGTGTGTGTGTGTGTGTCTCGGTGTGTGTGTGTGTGTCGGTGTGTGTGTCTGAGGCGGTGTGTGTGTGCGTAAAACATGCAGTGTTGTGGAATGACACCGCATGGCATCATGAGCTTCACTGACTGTCTGAGTTGTTGTTGGCCGCTTTGGGTTACTAAACACACACATCACTGATGCACACACACGATATTTGACCACCAGACTTGAGCTTCTCCTTCATGCAATTTGATACCATTTATTTCTTTTCCTCCTTTTAATAATCATAATGACAAATAATATTTTAATAAGGCTGCAAATTAAATCGCTGAGTTCCTCTCAGTTGAGCCCTTTATTTGTGCGCTCATGCGCTATTTTGACAGTTCATTTTATTCCATTGTACCGAAAATCAGAGTTTACATTTTATTCTCACTCTGCATTTTTTGGCTTAGTTTATGTCATTTGCTGTAACTTTTAAAATTATACGACATCTTGCGAATTATACAATATTGTTAGAAATGTAATTTGCTTTATTAGGCGATATAGTCTAATTAATTTTAGTCTATCGGGCACATTGACAAAAATAGATTTGGTAAAATAATAATAAAAAAGTAACACAAAAGCAAATGATAACTACAGCGTTTATCTTCAACCTTGAAAGAAAAAAAAAAGAATTACACAGTCTATTAATCAGGGAAAAAAATAACCTTGTCTTTGTTTTCTACATTAATTATCAAGAAGGACTGCTAAATGTTGTGATTAAATGTTCTTGGCGGTGTCGCCAGCCCTTGTTACGGCCCCTAGTGGCAAGAAAAGAACAAGTTTATTTCCATTTCACCTGAAATCTGTCTCTCTCAGTTCTTATTTTGTCGCATTTTAACAGGATTAGTCACTTTATAGATTTTTGCCATGCGTATATTTGCATTTTTATCTGGTTTAACTGGCACCAAGATCATGGAAATAAGCTCAGAAATTATATTTTAGATAGTGCTAGGCCTTGTTATTTTATACATAGTTCAAACCGGAGATCATTTTGCAGTTATAGCTCGTTGTTGCTCCCCTTTTTTTTTTCTCTCGCTTGTTTTTTGCACCTAAATTTGAACAAGCACAAAACCAGTATTTTGGTATCACAGCGTGCCGCTTTGCTGTATTTGCTGTATCCATTCCAACCTGGTGTAGCAGGGGGCTTACAAGTGGTCCGAGGGAGCCGCCCCACTAGTTTCTCCTGGTTTTTGTCAAACAACGGCTTTAATTCAGGATGATTGTGGATGCAGGGCCATTCCCGGCTGGCTGGGGCCTGCTTTCAGAGAGCTGCAGGGCCCCGCTGTTCCTTTATTATCATAAGCAGATTAGAGGTAGCGGGGAACACACTCAGATGCAGATAGCAGCCGAGCGGCCCATTTCAACCTTGCATTATAATGGACCGAGCTGCATGTGTCGCCTCTCGCAGCCTATTAAGCACAAGATGAATCTTATGTAAGGTTGCCGGGGCCGGCATAATGAGAGCACGGGGGCTCCGCTCCTCCATTTATTATCAAATGACTAAAACAAAATAATAAGGCTTGATCTATTCACTTTCAATTATGATTTAATCTAGAGACACGCATTTAAATTAAATTATTTCAGGTGTGTGTACTTGATCTATCTTTAATTATTGTCTGGTTTGGAAATCCAGACATGTATGTGTGGCCTCATTTGTATTTATTTTTTCCCCCCTCCATCTCACAGGCATGCGGAGTGTTGTCGTGTGATGAATATATATATTTTAAACTGTTTTCACCATTTCTTATTTGTTAAATTCCAAACAGTCACCCTCTATTTCTTCTCTCTACTTGGAGAAATCCCTGCTCTTTCTGGATGTGCGCGTACTTCCGGTTGTGTCCAGTAGGCGGCGCTGGTGCCACGCGTCATGACGCTTCCTCCTCATGATGGAGATTCAGGGAGGAAAAAACAAGTGGCACCAACTCTTGCAACCTTTTAAAAAAAAAACAAAAAAAAACTTTCGGACACCATATGAGTCGATGATTTCTCCGTACAGTTCGTGATGCCGGTTTGATTCCATAATCAGTTCAGCACGCTCGGTTTGATCCCGAATGAAAAGTGAAGCAGGTGGAGGCCCCGCTTTTCATCCACCCTCTAATTGGCTGACACGCTTGTTCGGGGCTTATATGAATGAGCTGTGTCTTTTGTGCAAACACACTTTATCTTAAAATATTCCTCACCTTTATTTCTCCTCCCCTCGTGTCCCCGGTAGGGCCTTGTCTCCCCCCTTTACGCAGCGCCACAAAGCCCTAACAACAGCAGCAGCACTGGCAGTGGAAGTGGAGTGGAGTTGGGTCTTTGTCCGGACAGATGTAGCGACAACATCCCAAACAAAAACCGCTTATTTGTGCTGAGATGAGCCCGTCTGCCTTCTGTGTGTTGGCATTCAACTTCACTAAACAAAAGGACTGGGGGAAACATCTTGGATTACCTTTCCTCTTTTCAACGCTAAAAACCAGCCGTGGCTTCCTTCCCCCCCCCTGCTCACATTCACACACCGCGTCCATTCACTGCTTTGAGTTAACTAACAAAGTTTAGGCCTATTTAAGTGTTGTTATGTTATTGGGGCTGTAAGTGGGGGAATTAGTGACTTTTTGATTTTGAACAACAGCAGTGTCACGGGCCGTGACTTGTGTCAGAACAATGCAGTTGAAGCACACACGATACTGACACTATTAATGTTTCATACTTTGATTTCACTCTTGAAAATAAGATTTTTAAGAAAAGGCGTTATCATGTGGCTTCTATAGATTTTTTAGGTTGAAATTTAGGCCACACATTTTCACAACAATCAAACCAAAACCTATTAAAACATCGTATTTATTAGAAATTCTTTAGCACATATTTATTCACTATGAAACTTTTTTTGGTCCTATGTGGGCATAAACTTTGCATGACAGCACTTTTTTTTTTTTTTTTGAATTCCCAGTGATCTTTTTAAACTAGCTAAATATAATTCTATAAAATGACCATAAAGTGCCACCACATATTTGTAGATATGTATATATACTCAAAGAGAGAAATCTCCATAAGCTTGGAAATAGTAAATATGTACTTTGTATTGGCTAATATGTGCAGCTGAGTGAGAGTGAGCCTGTGTGTCTCAGGGCAGGCAGACCCCTCCCCTTTATGCTAATTAAGGTCTCCCATTGGTGTGTCAGTGGAGAAGGCCGGCTCTGATTGGCCAGGTCGAAGCCATTTATTCGCTGACAGCCCAGTCACATGAATGGTTGTCTATTAACTTGTTCAAAAACTATCTGGAGTTGTCAAGGCTCAGGCGGACACAGGCGAAAAAGTACAGTTTGTTGATGCTTTTTCGGAGAAGCGACGGGAGAAGTTTTGTGGACACAACATAGCAGGGACCTATTGGGAGAAGACGGCTCTCTGTCACACACACACACATCCTCCTGACACACACTCAGTGAGAGGGAGAGAGAGAGAGAGAGAGGGAGAGAGAGGGAGAGAGTGTGTGGAGACGCGCTCTGATGCTGGTTGTTTTTGTCCAGAGAAAAAAGTTGCAGAGAAAATCGACAGGTAACTTTTAGCAGCAGCCCTGCGCTCCTCACTGTCTGCCTCCGGCTTGTGGAGTTTGTCTCTGGCTTCTTTTTTTTTTTCCTCGTCTGCTCGGGAGCCCCAACTAAAAGCTGTTCCTGATGTATAACATGATGGAGACTGAACTGAAGCCTCCGGCTCCCCAGACCAACACGGGGGGCACGGGCAACACCAACTCGGCCGGCACCGGCACCAACCAGAAAAACAGTCCGGAGCGGGTCAAGAGACCCATGAACGCGTTCATGGTGTGGTCCCGGGGCCAGAGGAGGAAGATGGCGCAAGAAAATCCCAAAATGCACAACTCGGAGATAAGCAAGAGGCTGGGCGCAGAGTGGAAACTTCTGTCGGAGAGCGAGAAGAGACCTTTCATCGACGAAGCCAAGAGGCTGCGGGCCCTGCACATGAAGGAGCACCCGGATTACAAATACCGGCCCCGGCGGAAAACCAAGACCCTCATGAAGAAGGACAAGTACACCTTGCCCGGCGGGCTGCTGGCTCCGGGAGGCAACGGGATGGGAACCGGGGTCGGTGTCGGGGTGGGGGCCGGGCTGGGCGGTGGGGTGAACCAGCGGATGGACAGCTATGCGGCGCACATGAACGGCTGGACCAACGGGGGCTACGGTATGATGCAGGACCAGCTGAGCTACCAGCACCCGGGGCTGAACGCGCACAACCCGAGCCAGATGCAGTCCATGCACCGCTACGACATGAGCGCCCTGCAGTACAACTCCATGACCAGCACTCAGAGCTACATGAACGGCTCCCCGACATACTCCATGTCCTACTCCCAACAAACCACGCCGGGAATGACCGCCCTGGGCTCCATGGGGCCCTCCTCGGTGGTGAAGTCCGAGTCCAGCAGCTCCAGCCCGCCCGTCGTCACCTCATCGTCCCACCGGGCCGCCCCGGGCTGCCAAAGCGGAGATCTGAGGGACATGATCAGCATGTACCTGCCCGGGGCGGAGGTCAGCGAGCAGAGCGCCCAGACCAGGCTACACATGTCTGGGCACTACCAGAGCACCGTGCCCGGGACGACGATCAACGGCACGCTGCCGTTAACACACATGTAAGAGACACACAGCAGACACAGAGAGAAAGAGAGAGAGAGAGAGAGAGAGAGAAAAAAGAACTTTTATAAGAGAAACTGTGGACTACTTAACGTTGGACTATTTTTGTACAGAAAAATTTCGGGGTGGGAAAAGTTGTATAGAAGTCTCCAGGACAAAAGGACACACGACTCTTTTTTTTTTCTTTCATTTTATTCTAAGGAAGCTCTAGAGGAACGGTAGGAGATCCCCCTGTTCACTGGTGGATGAAGTTTGGAAGACTAGAAAGTGGGAGTCGCAATCAAATGTTTTATTATTGCAATCACCTTTTGTACAGTATTTATCAAAGAAACATTACAATCAGATGAAATTGTTTGTTAAACTGCAAGAGGTTGCATTTTTTCTTTTCTTTTTTTTTATATATAAAAGCAACGCCAGTTCTGCAGAAAATATTAAAAGTGAAAAAGGGCAGAACTGGAATGATATGGGGGCGATCAGTTATGCTCCTTAGTAACTGCAAACATTGGAAAGAAAAGGGACATAAAAACCAAGCAGGTAACACTGTTTATTTTATTTTTTATTTGTTTTCATTTAAGGTCAATATTACTAAACATTTTAATTTCTTTGAGGAAAAGAAAACGACACTTTTTTTTTCTGTCATACAGCTTAAAATATAGGTTGTTAATTTATATTTCTGTCTCCCACTTTTCATCTGTTAGAGGTATGACGCTTGTGCTCTTTATTTTCTAATTGATTTGTACAATTTCTGTATATTTACTGTGATATTTTAAGTTTTTATTTCAAAATTCATTCCCGTAGTTGTATTTTAAAAATTGTGGCCTGTACGCAGAAGCCAACCACTCCATGTATATATACCGAAACTAATACCATCCTTATAACAGTTACAATTTCAGCTGAGTATATTTTTTTTCAATATGCAGTTTGAAATGAATAAATTTTGGAAATTTGGATACTTGAAATTGTATGAGTTTTGATTTTATTTCTCCCACTCATCCTGTGTGTGCAGGCAGTCATCACATGTTGAGTTGTCATCTGTGTGTGGAGCTTTTTCTGTCTTTCTTCTCGTGTTATTTATTTATTTTTTATTTTTTACTGTAAATTCAACACTGATTTTTATATTTTGCATCTCTATATAAATATATTTAGCCTTAGCTTACAAAAAAATAATTAATTTGGGGGCGATTTGTCTCCACTGATCCAATAATTCAGCTTGTGCGTCGTGGTTAACCACGTTTCTGTTTTCTAGTGCCTGCGGATGGCCCCACCAAGCCAAAGTTTGTTGCCTGTTTCCTAAAAAGGGGGAAGATTTTTCCACCAAAATCCCCAACATCCCCAGGTATAGACTGTCATTTCTCCTCTTCTGTTATCAATCAAATAGCTACTGCTGTTGAGGCCCAATTTATATATATATATTTTAAATCTCCAGTTTCTTCTTAGTGAATTGAAACACTGTCTTAGTGCTCTGGGCCTTCTTTTGGAGTGATGGAGAAATAATCACACAGCACTGATGCCAATATCTTGTTGTGCACAAATCACATTTATAGTTATTTTGTAAGCTGTCAAAAGAATGCTTGTCACTGGTGGATTTTTATTTTTTACTGACACCCTGCAGCAGCAGCCTGGTATTTCTGTACAGCAGCCTAACCTTTGAGCTCAGGCCTGGTTTCATGCTCCAACATTTTCTCTTGTTATTTCATTTAATCTAATAATGATCACATTAATATTATTAATAATAATAATGGGTGTTGATTTTGGAAGCTTTCTGTTATTTTTTTCCCAAATGACGGAACAGGGCTTATCATGCTAAAATGTCCAATTAGGTGTGAATTGAAGGTGATCCCTCTAGAAAGGAGCCAGGCGAGCGGGACCAGCGTTTTTTTTCTTTTTTTTGTCCACATCTCATCCACACACATTGTCGAGTGTGGCTGTTTTAATTTAATGTTTAATCAAACGGGCCCTGCTGTTTCCCGTTAACCCCGCTTCTCATGGTTCAAGCTCTCCGGTGACTCCCCACCAACACCACCTCCCTGCCTTTAAAAGAAAAAAATAAAAATACAGAACCGGTTCCAAAAAAAAATCTTCCCATGCGTCTTTGTGCCAAGCAGACTGATTTCCCCCTCTCTTAATAATAATCCTTATGATGAGCTAACAGCTCGCCCTGAATTTAACTAACGGTTTTAAATCTGGGGGGAGTGTGTCTGACTGTGTGTATGTGTGTGTGTGTGCAGCGAGCTAGATTAGGGCCGTTGTGTCTTGCAGGCTGGGTCCCCGGGGAGCGGCAGATGAATATTTGAAGAGGCCCCTCGGTATTTATCCGTCCACTTCTCTTCCCCCCTCCCTAGTCGGACCTTCAAGAGGTCAGGGGATCGTCGGTTGGCCCATTAATTATTGATCCGAGCAGCTCAATTGGTTGTAATAGCTGAGAAGGCCGGTGATAAACAATTTGTTTTTAAAAGGTCGGACTAGTAGACGCATTAAATTCCCCCCTTTTTTTTTCGATCCCTGTGAACGCGGGGCCCCTGCAGGCCCGGAGGCCCCGCGAAATTAATATTTTTCCCGGCTGCGCGCTGCACCTTTGATGTGATGAAAAAGCTTTTTTGAGCGCCGAGAACACTTGATGTATTTGATGAGGAACTTGTATTTTCTGTGGCGTATCATGAGACCTGTGGCTTATTGGTAACGCCTGTAAAGGCTGCATGTTGACACAATCAGGATGCTCAAGTTGAGGCCAGGAAGCTTTTAAAACTGAGAACGATCCGGGTTTAATGATTCTGATGCATTTTGTGTTTTTTTTTTCTTTTTACATTAAAAGCCAACCACACTTCAACTTATTCAATCTTCCAACTGTCACTCTTTATCCATATTTTCCTGTCAACACGCTCATTTAAAAGAGGAAAATAGATTCATAAATTAGTTGCTTTCCATGTGAGTGAAGCCAAACAGTCCCCAACTAGGGCACGGTAAATGTTCACTCTGAAAACACTGATATCGCGCTATCTCAGTAGAAAAATATTAGCCCGCATTTAGCCCCCGTGCTTTCCAAAATCTGATTTAATCTCAGAGGCGCTTTAAGCTCAGTGGCGCTCCTGTTCAAACATTGAATAAAGGCGCTGCACAGCACAGCGCAGTGGAGATGCAGGTGATACAGGGAATCAAGTGTCCAAAATGTTACACCTCATGTGGTGCTAATGCGAGGACGGAATCCACCATGACACTGGGAATAAGCCTCAGTGGGTTCAAATAAAATTGGAATTTAAGTTCTAAATTTTTTTTTTTAAATGTTATAGAAAGAAAATTATACTGGAGGCAGAGAAGATCTATCTGAAAATGTCATGCATAGCGCAACCAGGTGTTCTGTGTGATGTAGGTAGAAGCTGGGAGGCCCGGGAAAGGTGTTCCCCTCCATCCATCCATCCATCCGTTCATCCATCCATCTCCCCTTCTGTTCCTCGCGTGCAGAGTCTGTCTGTCGCAGCTCGAGGATATTTGTCCTGCAACAGGTGGTAAGCGCGCGCCTCAGCTTTTTTTTTTTTTTTTTTTTGCTCCGGTTAAAAAAGCTCCCAGATGTTATCTATGATAACCTGGCATGGGAGTGTGCATTTATCACAACATTGGCGTATTTCATTACAAGCGTGTCCCTATGTTTTAATACCTGCAGGCAACAAAAAAGTATCTGTATCTTATATTCGTGCGCAAAATCCTGTTTATTGGAGGACGTGGCTCGGTCACAGCAGGCCATGATCCACTTTACACAAGAGACAAGGCCACAAAGCTCAGACAGGCATCCGATGGAAAAAAAAAAAGTTTTCAAAATGTCATAAATTACCACATTCTTTAAAAATGATGATAGTATTAATCCACAGTGTGAGAACTTGGTTGTCAGTCTTTGTTTTCAAACCTGTTGCCCGCCTTCCAAATCATATGTTTGTTGTTGAGATTATATGTTGTTTTTTTTGTTGTTTTTTAAATTAGGTCAAATGACCCAAACGCGCGCGTGCACGCACACGCAAACAAAACGAGCTTAGTGGGCTGTAATCCCACGAGAGCCACTTTCCTTTTTCACCACGCTGCGGATAATAAGGAGGAGGGCGCATGACGTCAGCCACGCACGAAGCTTGCTCCGGTCCTCAGATAGAAGTGATTCTTCCAGCGCATAAAATCTGACATCTTAGAGGCCTCCATTATCAGGAAATCACCACAGAGGGATTTATATATTTTAATAAAATAGAAATAAATTGATGCCCTGTCAGCCTCTTTTAAGCAATGTATTGGTACACAGGCCTCATCGCCAAATTACGCACGGGACTTTTAATAGAAAGAGCACATAAAAAAAAAGTCAGCATATTTTTTCAGATTAATTACGAGTTGATTTTAATAATACGTGAGCAGAAACAGACATTTAATCAAAAGTAACATTAAAAAAACAACACTTAACTACTTGTCATGTCGTTTTCCACATTTCCAGCAAAGTTCAACCAGTCTAAGAAAGCGCAGAAGTGCTTTGGCACAATGAGTCACATGACTGATAAATGTAGGCTGTCAGGATGGTTCTGCAAGTCACAGTGACTAAAGTTAATCTATCACCTTCTTCCACGACCTTTTTCTGTGCAAATTAAACAGAAAACTTCTTTAAGAAAATACAATAAAGAAACGCGCGCTGTTGATGCTCTTCTCCTCCAGTCGTGTCGTTTTTCCTGCAGCTCTCTAGTGTGTTTTTCAGGCTGCCCGACATCCCTGCCTCCAGCACAGGCAGAGACAGCAAGTAATGGGTGAATAGCAAAAAACTGTCAGAGCAGAGAGCTGTCGTGTGTTTCAGCTGCGTGCGTGCGTGCGTGCGTGCGTGTGTGTGTGTGTGTGTGTGTGTGTGTGTGTGTGTGTGTGTGTTTGGAGCGTAGAGGGACTGAATGGCAGCCAGTAGCCTGCTGATCTAGCGCAGGTGCAGGGAAGGGAAGCGGGCGGTGTGTGTGGAAAGGGGTTCTCTCTCTCTCTGTCTCTGTCGCTCTCGCTCTCTCTCCCTCCCTCCCCCTCCGCCCCCCTCGCTACACACACACACACACACACACACACACACACACACACAGTGCCATTGAATAGGACCACACACTGACACAGACCAGCATGCCATCAGCCTCGCGCTGCTCTCGGCCTGCATTCTCAGAGGCTCGAGGCCTCTGCGACACCCCACCCCACCCTCACCCACCCAACACTACCACCTCCAATCCCCTTCCTCCTCCTCCTCCTCCTTCCTCCCCCACCACGTCACCAGCGTCTCGAGCTCCGTTTATCATTTCTGCTCATTGACGCTGACAGCTTTATAGAAACGCCATCATTAAAGGAATGCACCGTTTGCAGCAGATCACGACTCTTCAACAAGAAAACAACAATTTTGTCTCTTAGTTTTGACTTAATGCGGGACAAAGAGATGTATGCAAGAAGTTTATCAAAGATCAAGTGTTTTCGTGTAAAATTAAGGTGCGAAATAAAAACATCTATAAATGAAACTATGAGCACCAGTAGAGATGGATCCAGCATCACATGAATTGGCTGCACTGTTAAAACGCTGGAATTCTTGTTAATCCATTACTTTCCAAACTTCTGACATTTCAGTTCCACTTCCTGTTTTGTTTTTTTTGCCATTCACGTTGGTAGTAATCACTGACTGCCTGTCATTACTAAATCTGTGTCATGCCTCATAATTGTCCATGGCTCTGACTGGCAGTTGAAAAACTCTTTTATTTTATTTTTTTACACCCATGTGGCTGCTCGTAAAACTTCAGATAATCCTGCACTTTCTTGCTTACTATTTTGGTTTACTAAAATGAGAAAAAATATTACCCAACAAAAGTCCTGAAGGCCTCTGTGGTGTTCTGAAATCAGGTGAAGTGCGACTTTTTCTTTGCCTGATTTGGGTCTGTGCGGAGTTTATTGATGGAGGCTGTGTTTTCTCTCCTCTAATAACATATGCCTGTTTTGCTTCTTGAACAGATTAGCATATAGGCCGGGAGAAAGGAGAGAGGCAGAGGGATGGAGGGGGATGTGAGTGGAGGGCGAAGGGGGGGTTCACTCCGAGAGGAGCCACAATATAAGGCCTGTTGTAGTCTACTGTAGCCTGTCTGGGAAATCCTTCCTGATCTGTGCGCTGCCATAAAATACGCAGTCTCGATCGTAAATCAGTTCAGCTCATTACAAAAAAGGAAAAACAAGTATTTTATAGCAATTTTCGAGTTAATTTATCACTCTTTATTGCCGCACATTATACTTTCCACTTGATCATAAACTCGATAGGTTCACTTTTACTTAGTTTGGATAATCAGCTCTAATGTGATAGTTGATAAAAATAAAAAAAAACTAAGAGACCTCAACTCACAGCATTCCTTTTATGTTTATTTCCTTTTTTTATTTTATGTCTGGATCACTGTGTGGCTGTGAGTCGTCATTGGTGCTGTTCCAATCGCTAATTACGCATGCGCTTATTTTAATGTAAATACTAATTTTCCCCATAGTCCAAAAAAAAAAAAAAAGCCAAATGCAAGTGGCAATATGCACATTGTCCTATAACAAATTCGAGTTAATACAGCCATAATGACAGTATAACGGCACGCTAATTGGCCTTTTTCCTTCACAACAATGCTACCAGATCAGCATCTCTTTATTATTTAATAACGTCAAACGCTTGGCTGGCTGTGCTGGCTGCTGAGCTGCTGGCTGCTGTTGGGAAGAGGACAATGCAGCTCCAATTCAGGAGTTTCACTCATGAGCTATATGGTCGCTGGAAGAGAAAAAAAAAAAAAAAAGGAGAGGGCGCAGGCTGAGTGTGAGGAGACATGGGAGGCCTTTTTACGCTCAAACCAACCGTTTTCAAATCATAATCAAAATACAATTGATTTTCAACGACCATGTCATATTTTTTATTTTTATTTGCGTTCTTGCTGTTGGAAATGTTGTGTTTATTTAGCTGTTTCTGAAGCAACAGGTGACTGTGCAGCAGCGGCACGTCTTGCAGCCACAAGTGAAAGTGCTTCATGGTCCGCTGGTCTTTTGTTGTGCGGAAATTTGGAGACTGTGTTTGCTGAAGGACGCGGGTGGGGGGGTCAGTCAGCACATCCAGTGTTGGCATAAATCCTGCCCCCTTTGTATATAGTTTCTCGGGAAAATCTATGCACATTTAGGATACAAAATAAAGACACGAAAGTTGCGCAAATCCAACACCGAAGTGACACCAATTTAAAAAAAAAAAAAGTTACTGCTAGAAAATTCTTCATCCGGCACCTCGGCGCGCAGACCCTAAAAACATTTTTTTTTCTCTAGACTTTAAAGCAGAACAACAGTTCCCCTACTGCCGCTCGTCTGGAACAATATCAGCGGGTTTCCAGGCGGACTGCCACCCAGGGCCGGCTCAAGCAGCTCCAGGAGAGCCGGAGGGGAGCGGGGAGGAAGAGTGTGGGCGGGTGGGGGTGACTTTTGGGGATACAGAAAGAGGCGATCACTGCTGCAGTGAGTGGCCTGTCTTCACTAAAACACACCCCGATGCAGGTTTCAATCGAGTTGGCTGAGATGCTGCATCACTTGTTGAATCGGGTCAATTTTAGAACTTGTTCTGATTTCTCTGCTTCTGGATTCAGCCTGTGCTCACAAACTAGAACCATTTATCATCGTCTGGTATGTGGAGGAAAGTGAGAGGTTCTCACAAGGCATTTTTAGCTTCCTAAACTGCTGCAAAATAAAATAAATATTTGATGTAATAGGAAATGCAGGCCAGAGAAATTCTGATTGATGAACTGATTTTCATTTCTGCTCTTCCACAGCTTACTCTTGTGTCAGAGCCAACAGGTGATTTCATATGTTTTAAAATCTATCTCATTTTGCTGGTGATTTCCCTGTTGCAGATCTACTGTGCAGTGTGAGGTGGTTTGTAGGCATTCGGAGATTCTTTGATAGAGAAGGCTGTTGAGCTGATGGGACTGAATCATCATTAACAAGCCAACAGACACAGGAACCCCCCTCCTCTGGTCTCATTTCCCAGCACAGACACTAACCTCTTTCACTCTGTCATCAGCCTGACTCTCTCCCTCTCTCTCTCCCTCTCTCTCTCTCCCTCCACCGACTCCAGCACACAACAGCACAGTCCATTGTTCCCGACCTCCCCCCTCCCTCCGGCTGGCCCCCGACCCAACTGTTGACCAACAACTCCACTCGCACATTAAACGGGGAGGAGGGGGGGTTGTCCTATTTTAGAATATGACACATCCAGAAATGTATGCTGAGGAGAAAAAAAAAACAAAGTGGGTCTAAATGGCTAAAAAAGGTGTGGCTTTCTGTGATTTGTTGGAGGAGAAGTTTGTTTTTGGAGAGTAAAGACACAAAAGA
The DNA here is from genome assembly GCF_000690725.1 of Stegastes partitus. Taxonomy (NCBI): domain Eukaryota; kingdom Metazoa; phylum Chordata; class Actinopteri; family Pomacentridae; genus Stegastes; species Stegastes partitus. Next base: position 87,731 of record NW_007578084.1, on the reverse strand, counting down.
AACTTAAAAATGGTGAGCTTTAAATCTATCTATCTATCTATCTATCTATCTATCTATCTATCTATCTATCTATCTATCTAT
>NW_007578084.1:70447-87325 GCF_000690725.1 Stegastes partitus | reverse complement strand
AAAGAAAAGACATTAATATGCATTATTGGCTCCACTTGTAAACAACTGCAAACCAAATGCAAAAACAATGAACAATAATATATAAAATAGGATAAAAATTCATCATTACATCACATCAAAATGCTTTCAAACGATGAATAATATAAAATAAAATAAATTGAATAAATGGTCAGATTTGACGCTTGCTACCAATAAAACGCAACCTGAGTAGGTTTATTTAACTTTGTTTCTGGAATAGGGACATAGTGACAGAGTGTTACACGCTGTGTTTCATCATGTGTTGGCTCTGCTGCTGTAACCTGGTCGAGCGAGCTTTTTCTGACGGCTTCATGCAGTGGGCAGAAGAGGAGAAAGTGGACCTCAAATGAGTTCTCATGAGCAATTTGACAATGAATGAAGCGATGCATTGTTTTAGGACATTTAATAGCATTAAAAAAATCACAGTTTTGGACAGTTGAGCTGTTAAAGAGAGTCTGTGGTCTTGTGGAGCCAGAACAGAACATCGAGGTTTTGTGTTTGTTTTAGTGTATGGTGTATAGTTTTGCAAAATTTGGTCAACATAAAAAGTCTGCCATTTATATTGACAAAGACTGATAATGTGTTTTCGACTGTACAGTTTGTCCTCATTAAGATCACTTCATGAACTTATAAACTGCTTTGTACCACATGTGCCATTTTAACAAGCCTTTTTGAATTTTAGACCAACAGCCAGTTTGTCTCATACATTTAAATTTCTTCGGATTGTTTCGGAGCAGATTATATTCCCACATGTCAGCAGCCAACACTGCTATTGTATGCATCTGTCTGAGTGTGTACTTTTTCTCTAAGCAGGCCCACAGGACAAGGTGTTAATGTGTTTTTAAGGGGAGGCTTACATTACAACATGTCACAGAGATAGTGTAGCCCTTCAAAGACTGCCCTCACATCAACATGACAGCTCCCTCTGCTACACACAAACACACACACTCAGGTTATACATACCTGTAGGCCAAACTCATCCTCCAGACACTCCCCCACTTGTGTTTTCCCTCCGCTTGTTTTCTCCTCTCTTCAAGAAGCAGTACATCAGACCAAAGCATCTGTGGATAAAAGCGTCCTTTAAATGTCATTTTCCAAGTGTTTTAGTGTCATGGGCCTCAGTAACAGACACACGCTGATGTATTTAGGCCCTTCAGAGCAGAGATACGGGGCTGTTATAACAAATCATGTCGACTCACAGGCCGACACCCCAGATTACATTCCTCCATGTGGAAATGCCATATCTCTTTCAGTGGTGAATTATTCATCTGACCCGTGACCCTCGGCTGGTTTACTTACATTGTATTCTGCATTCGTTTTGTAATTTTGATTGAATTTCTGGCTGTGTGGACGTACATGTCCCAGCTGTTTTCTTCACTGAAGTAGTTGAGCTACAATCAGACTGAATCTTTTTTTTTTTTTTCCCTCTCTAATGAACCTTTATTCAAATAAGCAAAAATAAATGAAGCATACCTGAACATATTTTTCTATAAACCACACTTGACATGAACATGACACTGACATCAATAAGAGTGCCCAGTTGTCAAGTTATTAACCATCATTAGCAGCGTCTCACAAAAGCTGTTACATGATCCATTTACTGCCGTCGTTAATCTTTAAGATGATAATAATGTCATAATAATATCACAGTTTACACTTTAATGTAATCAGTCATCTTGTCATCGTACACATTACACTGCGTCCAACATGACAGAGACACACATTTGGACAATATATGTCTATACATCAGTTTGTTTTGACTGGTGTCGTGTTTGATCTTTGTCAAACCGTACTGGTATACACTGTTGTAACTGTAGTGTTTATGTGGTGAGGTGCCATTTTAATACTGTGCTGACATATAAACCTCACATGCCGCTGCTTTTCTGAGACGCAGTTATGTCTGAGGGAATACGCCAGGCTGCATTTGGCTCAAATCTTATCTGTAATTTTGCTCCAAATGAAAACATGCCACTTTCAAAGGAGTCAAACATCATGTGGGCCCTTCCCTCTCTACATTTCTGCATTTGTTCAGCTCCTACGAAGAGCCATTTTCTTTTATTATGCGTAAAATCTCGTTCCCAGTCGATCATGTTGACTGTAGTGTAGATTTCGATTGATTGCATCAGTCACTATCAGGCTATTCTGGAGCTGGTGACTCTGAGGTCTCCCTCTCTCCGTCTCTCTGACAGAAGCTGTTGTTGAATGGAAGAGTGGCCTCTTTCAGTGTGGGTGTCCCCTCGGGGCCAACTGGGAGAGATAATCAGACAGGACAGTTACAGACAGACAGGCAGATGCAGCAGACTGAAGTTGTTTCTCGTGGACTCTGAGGCTCATTTTGGAGCATTTCAGATGGCTGTTTGGTATTTGCTAGTTGTGAATCCACTTTTGTACAATAAGGGTGTTTTTTTAAATTTCATTTTGTATTATTTCATGACATTTCCCTTCGTTAAAATCAACCTCTGAGGTTTTAAATCCATTTTGCAGGGAGGGTAACATCATCAAATAGTAAATGTGTTGCACAATCTTATGTGTTATCTTAAAAGTAGGCACCTATTAGATTAGATTAGATTAGATTAGATTAGATTTGATTAGATTAGATTTGATTAGATTGGATTAGATTAGATTAGATTAGATTGAGTCTTAGTGGTTCTTGTAGCACAGTACATCAAATAGGAGGAAACTAAGATTACAATCATGTTTATTGGTTTAACAAATGGAAGTCAGTTCTATCGAGAAATAACAACAAGAAAAGTTTGGGAATCCTGAAACGCTAAGATATCAGACTGAAAGGCCTCGCCCTGTATGCTGCAGTTGCTATAGTTGTTCCTTGTGACCTGCACATATGAGTGTTGACTACATATGAATTCATAAGACACAGTTATTATAGGGGCGAGACATTGCTTAGATATGAAAATATATACATCCTTTTTTTCTTTTTCTTTCCTCTGCTTTGTAGATTAAATTATTCTCCTTTGCTGAAACCCAGCTACAGTTTTCTAAAGTTTTATTTATTTTTTTTCCTCTGAGAAGCCTTCGAACATGTCTGCCTCTGTTACTAATGAAAGTATTCACCTGAACATAGCAGTGCACTGAGATATCACTGAGTTTTAGATGAATTCGGCTTGGATACTATTACATATATTTGTTACTGTCACTCTGCCCCTTTTCCCTGTTGAACAAACTCGCTTGATTAATCTTTTCCTGTGAACATGGATGTTTCTAGAGAAAGACCTAGTTGACAATGCGACATTAAAAATGAAGTGGCTGTATATTTATTCACTGTTATCAGATATCAAGTGCTGATAAGGAGTAGAGAAAATAATAAATAATGTGAAAACTTGAACTTTACTTGAGCTCATATTTCAAAAGATTGCATGATGGTTACAGCCAGCCTCAGCGCTGGAAGTTTCCATCGCAGCTTTCCTGAGTACACCTGTATGTGTGTGGGTGTGCATGAGGGAGGGAGGGAGGGAGGGAGGGAAGGAGACATGGCAAATATAGGGCAGAAAGAGAGAGAGTGAGAGAAAGAGAGGTCTGGCCTGGGTTGGGTTGGGCAGGTCAGTGCAGCAGCATTTGATTGTAAATAAGAGAGGAGTCAGTTCACACGCCGATCAAGTGACTGCCGGGAACAAGCGAGCCATTTGAATCAGGTGGCTATCTCCCTATCTGAGAGATCAGAGCCCTGTCACCCCCCCACCTGCCTCCTCCCGCCGCTCTCGTCATTGTGTGTTGCGCAGTAAGGGACACATACACACACACACAGACACACACATGCACACAAGTGAAATGACATGTCCCTCCCTGCTGGCTATAAGGGCAGGCAGAGTGGCTGGATGAGATTTCACTGTCTCACGTTCGAGGAGGAAAGGATGGAAGAGGAGAGAAAGGAAAGGAGAGAAGGAAAGGAGAGGAAGACCCTTTAGAGTGCAGCATCCTCACAGCTTTCCTGTCTTTGTCACCTGTCAAAGTCACTGCAAATAAAACACTGAATAATATGGAAATAGCAGATGATTTTTGTTTTCTCGTGGCACAAAACAAAATCTGGTTTTTATTCCATTTAAGTCAAAGATAAAGACAGTTCATGTTTAAACTGCGTTCTGCCATCTGAAGCCATGTTGTATTTTTTTTATAGATATAAAAATTGCACTAATTCATCATTTTTATTCAGACGCAGGAAAAATTGTCTGATCTCCTAATTCTACTATTAATTAATCTGTCTATTTATTTTCTGTTTATTGTTTAGTTTATGAAACGGTGAAAACATGAATGCCTCAGCTTCACAGAACCCAGGACATCCTCTAATTTTATTTCTAAAACCCCAAAATACTAATGTTGTGAATTAGAACAAATCTCCACATTTGAGAAGGTGAAATCGGCAAATTTTTGACTCGACTTGAATTAATTGATTATTCATTTGCAAAATTGTTGACAATTAATTTCTATCAATCAGCACATTATTTCAGGGCTAATTGAATCAAGTACTTCTTTCAGCATAGCCTCCTTTGCTTTAACGCTCTGAGAAACCAGAGGATGCTCTTCAATTAGCCCAGTTGTCACAGTAAAGACCTATGAAAAATGGATCAGATAAAACATGAAAGGCGGCGCACACACCCACATTCACACACTCATATGTTTTTTTTTTTGTGTGTTGTATTTTTTTAATGCTGTGTCTTGACAACGACCCCCGGGGGAGATGATGATGTGTGACAGCTGCTGCCTGTTCATATTGATTAAATGACAGCCGGGATCATTTACCGATTTACCGACTGACGGAGCTCAAACGTGCAACGCTGCCCTCGGGGAGGTTTCAGGACTATTAGCCCGGACAGCCTGCAGTTTATGTTCACAGCCGCTGCTTTCATGTGAACATCATCCTCTATCCCACCGTGGTCCCACAGGACGCACATTAGATCACACTCCTCGTTTTTGATGGTCAGATGATCCGTGCAATAATCTCTATACAAGTGCACATTAAATCATGATGACAGTATAGTGGCAATAAAAGGTTAGTGAGAAAAAATGGTCTGAAATTAGTTTAGTAGCCATGTTTTTGTTTCAATACATAACAAAACAGCACTTAGTTACTGTGCAGTGTTTTAGTACGTTTTGTCCATTTTTATAACATTTTGCAGAATGTTGATAATTGTATCATCACCATAGTGGCTAAAGCTGCTAAATAAGGCTTATTTAAAATATAGCCAAATAGAAACGGAAATAAAGAAAACATAACCTCTACAGAATCCTTGCCAGGCAACTATTAATATAACAGAAGAAAAATAAATGAATGAGAATTGTTGAGGATAGAGACAAAAAAGGAGCCTGAAACGCTGCTATATGAAAGAACACAATAAAGCAGAAATGTGTGAGAACAAAATTGCACATCAAAATGTAAGAGACCCAGAGCAGTCAGTATGGGATGTAAAAAAAAAAAAAAAAAAGACGCAGGTATAGCAGAGGGAAAAGGTTAGAGGTTAATGATTCCTGCTCACAAAAAGGAAATTAGAAATCCCACAGAAATTGTGTTTAAAGTGTCTGCACAAGAAAATGCTGTTAAAGAGTAAGTCCACACACTGCAACTCGCACTCATAGTTTTTTTTTTTTTCAAATCGTAATTATGCAACTCTAGTGTAAAGAGTCTTTGATTATCACAGCTTACTGGATTTCAGTGTCTTTTGATGGGCATAAATGGTTTTAGGATTCAAGTATCATCCTTTGCTTAGTTTTACTGCGAGGAAGCTGTGCTCCACAGCTCAATATATGTCATGCAGGACGGGAAAATTAGAAGCTGGACAAAAACTTGATCAGAATAATTGAGGATGAAGCAAAAAAAAAGCCCTACGAACATTGTTATATGAAAGGACACAAAGCAAAACTGGGCAAAATGTGTGTGAACAAATGAAACTGAAAGGACTTAAAAAACTACATCCAAATCTAAGAGACCTGTAAAAATCAGTATGGGATGTAAAAGAGACACAGTGAGAGTAAGACAGAAAAAGACAGTACAGTATATGACATGTAAGAACAAGATAACAGAAGAAATGAGGACAGTTGTGATAAGATGGACAAGAGAGGGATGGAGGGGACGGAAAATGGACGTAGTATTAAAAGAACAAGTTGCGCAAGGCAGGACGTGGTAAGGAATGAAACAGGACAGGACATGAGAGGGATGGTTATGATAGGTAAGGACGGGACAAGATAAAAATGGACTTACCTGGACAGGAAAGGACAAGACAGGGTGGGACAGTACATAATGTGATAGATCAAGAGAGGACATAGTATAAAAACGAAAAAGCTACGAAGGGACAGGACAGGAAAGTATTTGTCAAGAAAGTAGCAAGCTGCCTAAGACTGACACACTGAAGACGTGGCAAGATGGGATTGTTGGACAGGGTAGGACAGGAACGGCCTGAATAAGTCAGTGCAGAAAGGGACAGGACATGCTGCTGTCTCCATTTTATTTTTCAGTGTTGTATGTAGTGAGTCAACACTGGCAGTGCCGGCAGGACAGGCAGAACATTTGCTGTGTTAACCGCTGCCAATTGTCCCAGCGCTGAGAGCGTTGGCTGATTCCGTGTACGTAGAGAAGTGTGGCCTTGGGAACGAGCCAGGTGAAGCTGTTGAGCACAGATTAAAGCAGAGATGGATCAATCACTTCAGTCTCTGGGCCGGTGAGCGACAGCGAGCCTGGGGACACAAACATGGAGACTATTGATTTTGAGTCGTCTTCCATCAGATCTCTCTGAATTGCTCTTCTCAAGGCATGCACACGCAGTCAAACATTTACACTCGCATACGCACAGACACACAGCCATGATAGGCCTCCTTTATTTAACTCTCTGTCTTTCTCTCGCTGTTTCTGTCCATGTCAGACGTAGTGTAGCTGACAGAAATCTGGATTTGTGTGAGTGAGCAGGAATGGCCCTCTGGCCATGTTTTCTAACGAGCCGACAGGATATTTAACAGCATGGAGGGAGGCCTCTATGGCACTTAAAGGAAGCTATTACCCATAAAATGTTATGTACTAAGGTGTTTACAGCTTGTGAAGAAGTCTAGCCTGAAAAAGTTCAAACATTTTGATAGATATAAAAATAAGAGATTGTAAAATTATCCAATTGACATTAAAAAAAAAAAAAAAAAGTAGGTGGAGTTGCTCTTTCCATTCATGTTTCTAACTACACTATTCATTCAGATCTTTAATATTCTTCAGCAAAGAAACATGGAAGGGATAGTTTAACAGTGTTGTGAATTTACATTAATGTTACAACTATCATTTTTGTAAATAGCTAAATAACAATAACTGCTGCAATACAAGTCTTGGATGCAGTTGTTATGCAGAAGAAGTCAACCTGAGGCACAAGTTAGAGCTTTAGCAAACTCAAATCACTATGCTATTATTTGACTTTTCAGTTTGTAACAAAAACTGGCAGAGAATTTACCTAAAACAGCACAATCCTGTTCAAGAGGCAATAGTCTAATGTTGTTATAGGGTCATAAAGCTCACGGATGAACAATGTCTGGGTGGTTGTGTTGATAGGTTTAACTGGACTTTAACATAAGACACTGTGGCTCACGATCCGTTTTTCTTTTTTCTTTTGACAGTAAACACTGGTAAACACCAAAATGTTTTTGGAAGTCTCTCCTTAAAGACCTCCTGTGAAAGTCAAGTTTCTGACTTGTTAATGTGTCCATATGGTTTCTTTATTTTTTATACTAAGAGACATGTGATGTACAAAATCAGCAGTCAACAGCAGCTTGGCTGAACATTTCCACCAGTGTACCGATGACTGTTTCAAAAACACACATTTAAACTTTCAGGGTTTTACATGTAACAAACCAAAGGAAACATCCAGTGAACTTTCAGGCTGGGTTCATGGGTTTCCTGTATTATTATTTTCATTCACGGTTGCAGGTGAGCTGGTGTGCGTGAGTTGTCCTGAGTGGGGATGGTGAGTGGAGCGAGGCAGGGACTGTAGATCTGTGTGTATTAGAGGAAACAACAGTGCAGAGTTACATCTAAGCCATTTTGAGGCATAAAGGCATACATTTGTTTTCTTCTAAATAAGAAGTAATAGTAGTCAGAGATGAGTTTTTAGGGTTTAAATCAATAACTGAGGATTAACTTTAAAGCAGAAATAGCGTGATAATCATATAACCTCATGAAGTCCACAGGTGAAGAAGATCAAGGTGGTTATGTAGATGGGTTTAACAAACATGGCACCTTTGCTAGTTTTTCACATCTACCAACTCTTCCCAACCTTAACTGCGTTGTTATAACAGTGACAGCAAAGGTTCCCATCTTTGAAAAACAGTGACGTTGACCTTGTTTAAAATCTGAAATTAAACTTGAAGTAACTTTAAATTCTCAGATTCTGCATCAGTTAAGCTGTCAACTTTGTAGCAGCTCACAAAGTTCTGATGAGACATCAGAATGAACTTCTTTACCATGTTAACATGTTCACATGGTGTTGTTTATATGCTACATGACATACCATGAGTAAACTAAACTGTCAACACCAAGGCTGAGCATTTTTACCTTGAAACAGATGACATCCTGACTTCCAGAGTTTTGTACACAACAAACCCAATGATCCAATCCTGTCAGCTTGCAGGGTCAAACTTTCTGTATCATTATTTATCCTCAAAATGGGTTTCCAGTTCAGACATACGTGACTGAATAACTCCAATATCACAACTTGCCATTGTGTAGTGTAGAGTAGTTTTACAGTGTTTGAGCAGAGTCAGAGGTGAGCTGGTGTGCTGGAGTTAGAATCGGGAGGGACGGGAGGAGACGGAGGCAGGAACTACGTAGAGCTGCAGATTCTAGAGAAGGCAGCAGAGTTACATCTATGTTATTTTAGGACATGAAGGGGTTCTTTTCATGGAAAAATCTAAACACAACACATAGAGATCGTTTTTTTTACAGGTTATATCAATGTCCAGAGAGGGACTTTAAGGTTTTATGTACACCTACTTGTGCCTTTGACACACTTGTTCATCTTTGCGCTCATGATTCAAACAGGAGAGTTTGATGTCCATCCAAGCTTTAGAAAGAACTCCAACTGTTAGTCACCTAACACTGCAGTGAGCGACTTTTACCTCGGATCCCTGGACATCCAGAATTATCTCCTCCGCTTCACAGGAGGACACAATGTGCACTTATTAAAAGTTTAGTGTAGACTGTGTGAAAACGAGGTAAATAATCTATAAACAAATAATACGAAAAAAAAGCCTTGGTGTGGCTGTGGATGATGGGAGGGGAAGTCTGCGTTGGGAGCAGTGGCCTAATAAGGCTAAATACCAGACTGTGAATAATCTCCCAGTAAACTGTCTACTCATGAAAAACACAGAGATGCAACAGCAGCAACTCTCGCTTTCTGCCTGGCTGCCCTCCCTCCCTCCCTCCCTCTCTCTCTCTCTCGCTCTCTCTCTCTCGCTCTCTGCATCCCCCTTTCTCTCTGTCCACACCATTCTCTCTCTCTCTCCTCTTTCTTTACTTTCTCGCTCCTGCTCTCTCCTTCCTCCCACCTCCTCCTCTTCCTCGCTCCTCGTCTCGTCTCAGTAAGTAGGATAAGACTTGGAGAGCTCTGTCGTCGTGGTAACTGCCAGAAGTATTCAGTTTGAAGTTTGAGGAGGTCAGTTTGCGGGTCACAGTAACCCCCCCCCCCCATCCACACACTCACACACACACACACACACACACACACACACATACACAGGGCCCAGGACAGAGTAGGGGTGTTGAGGGGACCCCCATATCGGCCTGGGCCCTTATACACGAGGGGATCAGGAGGGGGAATTGATGTTTTTGGAGGGGCAAGGGCCACTGCAAAGCTCTGCTTCTAAAACAGTTGTGGTGCCAGAACTTTTTAGATTTCTGGGATTGAAACTAAGCTGATTACGAGCGATATCGGACATTGTTGTATTTGAATATTTCGCAGTTCAGTAGCTCTGATCGTTTCCATCCCTTTAGTGTGATGATGAGTAAACTTCCACTTCAGTGGCTGCTGATTTATGCTAATGTGTGTTTAACAGCATCCATCTTTGAAATGCAGGAAGAAAAATGGAACTAAGTAAATCAATTCCACAGTGTAAAACATGCGATTACAAGTTAAAGTAGGTTGGTTTTACTCTGATTAAAATTTCTTCACAGTAGATTTTTCTTTCCCACAAAATGCTGGACAGCTGGTTTTATTTTCCTTAAGAGCAGTGATGGAGAAATAAATCAGTTCTTTTACTTACATTGCAACAGCAGACTTATCCGTTTGCATTTTTATGCGAAGTTGTCATGGTATTAACTTTTACTACTTTTATATTATATGGGCATTAAAGTGTTCATTTTGTGAAGTGAATGCTTTCACAATGTTTCACTTAGATCTAAGCATCATTTTAACTTGTAGTTGATTAGGGTGAACCTCATTTTTACTACTTTATAAACAGCTGAATGTAGGACACAGAAGCTGGTGCTGGAGCAGCACTGTACAGACACCCTAAAAAACAAAAACATTTATTCTGGCCCAGCCGAGGTCCAACGGTCACCAAACTTTTGTGCTGTTGTCAATGAAACTTTGTTGTTGCCTTGACTGTAGGCCAAACTCTCCCCGTGCACATAAACAGCTCCGGCTGTGTGTAGACTCACACCTTAAACACTCCGAGTATTGGTCAGTAGTTTCATACCATCAGTCCCACACAACTGCTGCACTCTGAGCAAACACTGAAGTCCTCCACTGCCACCACACTGCCGCTGCAGGTGCAGCCTCCTCATATATAGTAAAATCCCAGTGAGTGGGCAAGTTGTAAAACTGAACTCATGTCTGTTAAACAACCAATAACTAGAACTTTCTGCAGTATTAAAACACAGCAGAATTAATTATTTGATATTTTAGTGTGGGGCTGATGATTTGGGCAGAACATCTTCTAATCTACTCTCCTCGTACTGCAGTGATTTATATTTAAAGGCTGTCAAGACTGCATCAATGGTGCTTCCAGTAAAACTCAGCCTGTTTACAGCCGTGATGATTCTAGTAACATTTCCTGAAAAATATCTCGAGCAAACTTACTATGTTTCCCATTTTTTTCCCTTCTCTTTTTCTGTCTCTATCCTGGGTGGTTTCTGATGTAAATGTTTTCAGTCAGTTGGCGGCTGAGGCTCAGCAGGTGGTCCACCAAATCCACCGTAACCCCCGGCAACCCCTGTCCAGCCAATCCAAACGCTGCCCTGCCCGCCACTGCGCTTAGTTAGCCCTGACAGGACCCTCTGTGTGTGTGCGTGAGTGAGGAAGGCAGAAAGAAGCAGGACTCAGAGGACAGGGCGTGTACTTGGAGTGGTCATTAAAAGCTTATTAAAAAGTTTTCAACTGTTGGGAAAATTGGTTTGAGTGTCAGTGAGCGCTGAAGCAACCGTGCATTTTGTATGTGAATTAGCCTACATCTATAGCTACTTTATTACCTTAGAAAGATGATCTGTTTCTCACTTCCATTGTTGTTTTTTTTCAAACAAAACAAAAATCCTGCTATATAATTGTTCCCATGTTATTCTAACTATATAACCTGTTGCTGTTGTTTTTGCCAGCTGCTTAATGAAAGATTTAGTTGGGAAGCCAGTTGTTGAGAAGCCTTCTGGGAAATGTATTAAGATACCCACTGAGATTACATGAACTACTTTGAGAGAAGGCAGGTTAGCCAAAACAGTGACGTGAACTTTATTACAAAACAACCTCTGAATAACATCAACTTTATTTAATAAAATATGAAAATATGAACACAACAGACCAACACCAGTAGCTTTACAAAGGCATATGCAGAGTATACAGACAGAGATAGAATTTGCAAATACTTGAAGTGAGAAGTTTTGGTCAGTTTTAGAATCCTAGATGAAGATCATGCATGTGGATCATTTTGCATCTTGCATTTACAGAGACATTTATTGAAGCTGTTGTGAGAGTGAGTGTGTGTTTGTGTGTGTATGTCATCATGGCAAAATGCCGTCTCAAAGACACCTACTGTAGCGAGGACTACCACAAAGGCAGTTTTGAGTATTCTGACAGATATTTGTGTGTCTGTCTGTGAGTCTGTGGACAGATTTTGTCAACACTTGTGTCACAAACATCCAAGATGCAGCCAAGGAACTTCACAGGTGTGTGGTTGAGATCATAATGAAGGTTGGGTTGGAAGATGGATGTGTGCCTGTGAGTAATGGGCACTCTTGTAGTACTGTAGCGATTACTACATTATTATAGCACACACTGACAGGCGTCGTGGCTTGATGCCACAGCAAGATGGTCTCTAGTTTTCGATGCAACTTTCTGTAAGACCTTTTAAATTTTCAAGAGACATGTAGTAAACTTAATGATTATTCCAGTCTACCAAAATTGCAAAGAATGTCTGCTATTTTCATTTCAAGATATGAAAACTGGAATAAAATGCTACTAATGCTATCGACATGATAAATAAAACCAGTGGCCACACAGATGGTTTCAAGGTGTTTCATTATTAATGTGTAACCATACCAGTAGATGTTCAGAAGGTTTCTGGTATGTCTAATAAATAGTTCTAAAAAACTAAATGCTTTTGTGATATCACAGAGCTCATAGTTCATGATGACTGAATCGGTCTCATTCATCCTGAGTGTATAATAGCTTTTACATGCAGACCGATTGCTAAACTATCTCTTTGAGATTCTGAGATTTAATTTTTTATATGAAACAAAAGTCCATTAAATTATTTAATTGTATTTCAATGGATTGGGATGATTACAGTCAAGGTCATTAATGGCACGGTGTATTTTCACTAATTAAAACAAATCTACCATCAATGAGTTCTAAAAGGGCAAATGTAAATGTGTTCATTTGCAGGAAGCTCAAATTCCTGCAAGTTACTGACAAGCAAACCGGTGTCGCTGTACTAAAAATAAACCTGCATTTTATCAAAAATCTATATGTACAATAAGTTTACTGCATTATAGCTTTTGTAATTTTTTATAAGTCCATTCACAATGTTCAAAAATTGTGTTCAAATAATCTATGTTTTTCAAATGAATCTCAGAACGCTGACACTTTACATTTACAAAATACACCATGTAAGGATTGTACACTGTAGGAAGACATCAATAAAGCCTGAATGGCTGATCAGGTATTAATTAGATATTTCTGAAAATGTTTTTCTCATTTGAGAGTATTTTAAACAAACAGTATAGCTCATGTACAACAGAGAAACGAGGAGAGAACCGCTGATGCAGTTTTATTTTGAATAACAATTTCAACACATTGTATTTTACCTGCAAGCCAGCCTCTCAGTAGAATGTTTCACCTGTCAGATGATAGTTTCATGAATTTACTGTGAGTTAATCTTTCCCTTCTGTAGCAGTACATATCCTCCGTTGTCATCACTGTGTATGGAGCTCTACGTCCTCACCCTCACTGTCCCTGCTCAGCTTTTTCTTTCCCTCCTTGTATGACTGACATGGTAACGATGATAGCTATCACCTGAAGACTTTTTTTTTTTTTTTGAAATGTTTGTGTGGGCATGCATATGTGTGTGTGTGAGAGAGAAAGGGAGAGGCAGTGGGTTGAAGGATAGTGTAAATGTCTGAGCTATCATCAGCTTTGATTGGCTTTGAGTGGCTCTGAGTGCTGGGTCCATCCCAACCGCTTTCCGAGGTCCTCAGGAGCAGTGGGGTTGCATGCGTGTGCGCATGTGTGCATGTTGCCCATGCTTTTGTGTACCTCTAACTGTCTTTGTGTGTGTCCCTTGGGATTTCTGTGTGCATATGTGTGTCTGTATGGCCATAATAAGCCCCCTACAAAGTACAAAACCATACAAGGGCATCAAGAAGGATGAGTGGCTTTAGAGACCCAGAGGATGTAGGTTGAAACTGCGTAAGCAAGCAGCTGCTCCACTGAAGTGTCCTTGAGCAAGACAACAGTATCCCTATATCCAAAAAGTGAAAGGAAAAAAATCAAAAAAGACGGCTTCGATCAGGGAGAAACTGAGGTGTTGCAGATCCAGTCCATTTCCTATGGAAGATTTCACATCAGTCTAACTTGTGCTGCAGCAGCTTCAGACTATGAACTGAAGGTAAAACTTCAATAAACTTTCATTCTGCCAACATCTTTGCTGGCAGACTGAAAGTGCAACAGGTATCCAGCTGGAAAAGTATGACCAAGACCTTGTTTCTCTGTACAGAACAAATACATTTGACCAATAACAACTTTACTGATGAGGAAAAACGAGTCCCCGTTTTCTCTAGGCTGAGAGGAAGTGTCGTCAACCTGATTACCCAACTCTTCCCGCCCTTCTCTGAGCTGCATACATACCAAAGACAGCACTGGAGGGAAGAGAAAGGCTCTCAGTTAATATTTAACCAGGCTATGTAAAGACTCAGTCAGATAGCTGAGCTTATGAGCAAACAGGCTCATGTGTGTGGGACAACAGTGTAATGGCTAACACGTATGGAAATACTGCAGCTCCAAACGGGCACCGAAATACTTACGATGTACAAAAAAATGTATAAACCCAGTGTGACTAAAGGTGAACTCTCAGAACTGTAATAATACATATAGGGATGTTCCTTTGAGGTATCGGTACTATTTATAAACTCAACTTGGAAAACAGTTGAAATTGATCTCAAAACTGAATTGTAATACCAATTTAGTGATTAGTACCGCTCCTAGCTGTTAAACTTGATAAAGTGAAGAATCATTAGGTCATAAAACTTCATCATCTAGTTGAAAACAATGTCAAATTTATATTTTAAAAAGTAAATATGCCAACTGAAGTTCTGCAGGAGGCCAAATATAGCTATGTTGGCCTCACTGCATCCCCCGTTATGTGGGTGCATACATGCATTCATGGACGTCTGCATGTGTGTTTAAAAAGAGAAAGCGCTCTTTTTTTTTTGGCCAAGTTGGCATTACTTGTACCATGTGTCTGTGTGTGTGTGAGTGCGTATGCATATGTGTGTGTGTGTGTGTGTGTGTTAGTGTTTTGTATGGAAAGTGCTGTGTGCAGTAGAACAGGGATTTGGTGCCATCAGCACAGTGATGTCAGCACACAGAGACAAACAAAGCCAGAATCCAAACCCTCTCCCAACTA
Organism: Stegastes partitus; assembly: GCF_000690725.1. Lineage (NCBI taxonomy): Eukaryota > Metazoa > Chordata > Actinopteri > Pomacentridae > Stegastes > Stegastes partitus. The sequence continues at coordinate 72,217 of NW_007578084.1, read as the reverse complement.
CCCACAATCCTGTTGGAAACTGTGGGGGGCCCAGGCCTAGGGGCCCGCTGCTGTTAACACACACACACACACATCCATGTTAACACGAGCATTCACACACACACACACACACACACACACACACACACACACAGATGCACAGAAATTAACACGCATGCAGTTGTGTTCACAGGTCAGTAGACACACACGTGCAGGGCATACATACAGTATGTGTAGTACAGGTGGCAATAACTTCACTCACTTGTGTGCTCAGTTATTCATAAAACTCACTCATAAATATCAGCTCGCTCATACATATGCAGATGGGCCTTGATGGGAAAATAGACACTGAATAAGTGGTTAGAATCAATCTTTCCTCCTGTTCATTTACACTGTACTAATTCAGGATTATCTGGATTATATACGTGTCCCAACTTGGAAAGTAAAACCAGCTGAAAAGCAGTTCAGTTGGACATTTTTATGAAAAATATCAAAACCAATTTTATATAAAATTATAGGGATATCAGATTGGCTTAATATTCCTAAAAAATTGCTTTTTAAAACCAATTTGAAAGTCCTTTAACCGAACCAAGAACAGCTATAAGGTTGTGCAAAAGATCTACTTGTGTTGAAAGACAGTTAAACCAACTGTACAGTATGTTGTGGAAAAGCAGAATGGGCATTTTTTGGAAAATAAAACCAACTGTGAAGACCTTTGAAGCCAACTGTTAAGTACTTTTATCGGAAGTGAATACTGACACCAACTTTGTAAAAGCCAACAGCACATTCATTCAGTTGCTACACTTCCAAGAAAAGATAAAAGAATCCATCCGTTTATCCGACACTACAGTGTGTCTGTATTAACTTTGTAACAGCCTTGAGTGAGCAGTCAAATCAGAAACACACCTCTGTTTGCTTTGGCCTGGCCTTTTGCCACGCTGCACCAGCCTCAGCCATATGCCTTGCAAATAGGATATGACATTACTGTTTTCATGGTGTAGTTCATATGAATATGCTGTTCCTGAAATGAGACTGGCCTTATTGTGGATATTGTAATTTGTTCAGATGAAAAAAATGCGTAAAAATACAGGCCTTATGGTAGATATATGTTTATCTGAAGGGCCCAGAAGGCAGGGAATGACAGAATGCACTGACAACATCTACAAGCTTTGGCAGCTTCTATTCAGAAATAAAAATATTTGATTTGTTGAAACAGGTACAACTATTTTCTGTAGGTTATCCATTGGCTTTTACTATGTAAATGTTGCATAGACATTTTCAATCTATGCTGCTCTCCCAAGATATTATTATTATTACTCTTATTATTATTATTATCATTATTTGCAGTAAAAGTCATATAATTAGTATCAGTATCATTACTGTTGTCGCAAACCACATGTATTGTAAGAATCATTGAAAAACTCAGTGACAGTCACAATGTGTTTTTAAACATCTGCAAAATAAAGTGCGAATTAATGCATGTTTCTATCCACTACTAATTTGAAGATAAATGAAGTTGAGTTCATTCTCCTGCTGAAGAAGAGCTGTTGCAATTTTAGCACTAGTTCTGCTTTGCATGATGAAAAATCAGAAAATAAGAAGGGAAATATTTTTTACATTACAATTCACACAGATCTGATGTTACCTCTTTAGTTTATTGCATGTTTTACCCAGTAGGATGTCATATACTTTGAGTACATCAATATTTATCCACTGAGTCTCATTTCTTTGAAAGAAAAACAAAACCCAGAGTTTCAGTGTTTTGTTTTAATGTATGCATCAGGCCTTTTT
>NW_007578084.1:0-69614 GCF_000690725.1 Stegastes partitus | reverse complement strand
TAGTAGTTATTTTAATAAAACAATTAATGAAAGTCAGTCTGTCTCCTAGTGAGGCCCACAAGAACAAAAACACGATTAACGCACACATACCCTCATATATATACTGTCTTAAATACTTTGTTGAGCCCAGTGTTGTGCCCTAAACCGTCTAATCTCACCATATTAGCTGGATGGTGTGACGAGAACTGTTAGACTTTCTGTTTTAATGCTGCTATTTCCTCGTTAGACTGTTACACAACAATTAGCAACTGTTGCTGTTTGTCGCTGCTATTTAAATGCCTCTCTGTCCAAAACAGTAAGAGCCAGACTGGGGCTGGTGGTGTGTGGGTGTTTTTGTATGCATGTTTGTTTGTGTGGCTTTTTTTGGGCAGTGGGATCGGGGTAACTGGGCATACTGGACCCAAACAGGTCCTCATTGTGCCGGAGGAGGAAGAGCCCAGTCGTACTGCACCCTATTCAGTCAAGTTTGGAGTTGAAGAGGGGGGGGAGCACTATGTGTGTGTTTGTATACTTGCTTTTGTTAGCGTGTGTGTGTGTGTGTGTGTGTGTGTGTGTGTGTGTACAGTTGTATACAGTGCCTGCAGGGCGCTTCGGATGCATATATCAAGATGTGAATTGAGAGGGGTGGATTTTATCTACCCTCATCCCTCCTCCACATACTGTCCATTTGTGTGTGTGTGAGTTGCAGGGGAAGGGTAACAATAGCTGCCTTTGACCCGCATAATGAGGGAGTTCTTCATATTCAGACGTCTGCTGGTAGATTTGCTGTTAACATTTGTCTTAGCCAACATTTCCAAAGGCTCACCTTTAACTTTCTGGAACTAAAGTTTAGAGTATGAAGGGAAAAAAAGTCAGCAAGTTACTAACCCTGAACAGTACTTGTTGCCTGGTAACACAACCTTGTATCAGGAAACACTGGGAACTATTGTGGGTGTACAAGGATTCACTGTGAACTATGACCTTTTAGTCTCAGCAGCTTTTCACCAAGGCTGAGTGTTTTTTTTTTTTTTGGTTGTTTTTTTTTTAAAAATCTGTCTCCTATGAATTCACGCTCATCTGCTCTGCTAAATACACTGAATAGACCATTTCATGGTGTTTCTGTACTTTGCTGATCACCTATCAAATATGGTTGAGCTTCTATAGGTGGTAATCTTCCTCCTACGCTTAACTAACTACTGCAAACAAGGCAGAATGCACCCATATTTCCCCAATAGCAACCTACAACACTCATCTGTTTAGAGCAACAGATTACTGTAAAATCAATTGCACCGCATGGAAAATTATTACTTTGTGTTTATTTTTTTCATTTTGTTTTCTTTTTCCAGTGATGTAACAGGAGGGTGAAGAGGCGATCAAGAGACCTGGAAACATGCATGAACCGGATGGCAAATGGGAACTGGTAAGTTTAGAGAACACACCAAAACACACACACACACACACACACACTGAGTCCCATAGAGAGAGACAGCAATGCCTTGGAGGGTGCCAGTCATGCCCAGCTTCCGCTGCGCTCCAAATTGAGCGTGGCACAGAGTGTATGAAGTCAGCCGTCTGGAAGAGAGCCAAGCATTGTTCCTCCAAGCAGCTGGATGGTAATTACTAGAGAGAGAGAGAGAGAGAGAGAGAGAGAGAGAGAGAGTAGCTCTGCCAGCTCACCACTGTTGCTCTTGCATCCTCTCTTGTAACATATAGGAAAGCTTTACATGGTAATACACAGATGAGAGAAAACACAAACACAATGAAAGGTACAGTAGACTACACTTGATAAGTTTGCATGATCAATAAAAGAATCATGGGGCTACAACCCCCACAACAGTCATTGGGTAAAATGAAATGAAGCAATCTGCTGTAATTGTAAAAGATGAAATAAAATCTTTGAAAAGATCCACTTACCGACTTTTAAATGCTTCTCATGAGCTTCCTCAGGGGATGGACTTTCCCATGTAGATAGCTCAGTTGTCATCACATGACCTGTTATTTCCTTGACAAGAGAGCAAACTCTGGTATAAGATGCAGGTTGATCTACAGATAAAACCAGTAAGTGGACCTCCTTTAAGTATTTTGTTTTGGTTTGTTTTATCTTGGTCATGTCATACTCAAGTCAAGAATGAATTTTCACTCTCACATACTTGATTTCAATACTACATTAAGCTGAAGGCCTTTGCTGGGTTCATATTTGACAAGTGGACAGCTTTGTGTATCCAAATCAAACATTCTACTATTCACTTTAATAACTTTTATATTGCACCAAATCACAATGTATGCCATCTTAGGGCACTTTAAGGACAAGACATTACAGCATTATAGAGAGAAATCCAACAACTCCCTATTATCAAGCATTTGGCAGCAGCCGGGAGAAAAAAAAACCCTCCAACAGAATCAGAATCAGGGTGGCCAGTCAGCTGCCTCGACCGGTTGGCCTGAGAGGAGACAACCAGAAGCCAATGCAGAGATCATAGGAGGGGTGTGATATTATCAGTCGAGTCATTGGCAATGACATTTTGAACCGACTGTAGTGGCCCTATTGTCTGTTCTGGCTGACCAGTGAGGTGGGAATTACCACAGAAGAGGCGCTCACTTACATCACAAACAAATGAAACATGACAGACTGAAATATGTATTGTTTTCCCAAAAAAGCCTCGATCATCCACTACAGCATGTTTACTATGAGCATACCTCAGCAGCTGAACCTACAGTGGGTTTAATCCTCCGCTCCATCTCTGCGTTGCATACCTCAGTGTGTTTAGCAGCTCTGAGCATGTGTGTTGTGTACATTTATCTGATCTTAAAGAAGAGAGGGATACACTTGAAGTGGAACATATCATGCTGGAGGAAGACAGAAGAGGAGAGGGAGCAATCGTGGGCAGGGAGGTGGAGAGATGGAGCCTTGCTAATGTCCAGGCCTGAGGAATGTGTCAACTCGCTGTCAACTATGTGCTGCTTTGTCATGAGACCGCAGAGCACTGGAAACACGTAAAGTTGCCTTTTTCACACCTTCGGCTCCTCCCGGCCTCCTTCCTCCTCCTTCCTCCTCCCCTCCTCTCCTCCTCTCCCCTCCCCACACACACAGTGGCAGCAGTAGCCAGACCAGTGCTAGTGCAGCTGTGACCAGAACAATAGCATTCCTCAGGTTTTAAACGCCTGGCACTTAGATTCCTAACAGTCAAATTCCTGGCGGGGAGAAGCTGGGGGTTGCTATAGGACGCCGAGAGCTGTAAGAAGCCTTGTAAGGAGACGTACAGCTGTAAAGCGCTGTGTGATTTGAGTTTTTTATGAGAGAGAGGGATGGACTGGTTCATGGGGGATGAGGGGGGAAGCTCTGTTGTCCCACCTCGCATTCTTTTTTCATTAGATGTGACATTTTCAACACTCCAAATTCAGCAGTTTAGGCCTGAGAGGCGTCCCGCTGCTCTGCCAGGGCATCATGTGCTGATGGAGGCACCTGTTAAGTCAACATGTGTGTCTTGTAATGCGTTTTTGGCACAAGTGGTGCCAAAAACTTCACAGATGTGTTGAAAGTGACACATTAGTTTTAAGAGTGTTAAATTAGATCTTAACAAAGGAAACAAAGAAGGGACGGTTGTGTTTATGTTTTTAGCAGGTCGAGGCTGCTAAGCTTCTTCCTTTTTTTTTTTTTTTTTAATTAAAAAAAAAAATAGTTATTTCAACCTGGGCAGGGGAATATAGACTCGAACAAACTTTTCTTATTTATGATTTAATATAGTTTTTTTTCCCCCACAACGTTTCAGATGTCCATGTCCAAAAGATGTAGTTCTCAAGAATAATAATTCCTTCATTTGTTTAATGCAAAAACCATACTTCTTCTGTTAAGATGGCCCTTCAATTTAAATTACAATTAATCCTTCCATTTCCATTAAAAATGCCACCAAATATCTCCCTATTCCACTCTTTTGGATATGCGTTTTTTTTTTTTTTTACTGTCAGAGAAAATGAAAAGCCCAAATTCAGTGGGCGTCACATCATGTGTGCCTCCTCTGCTGGTTTTAGTTCGCACAACACTGAGCTGCCCAACTATCAGCCCATCTGAAATAACCCCAAAAATAACGATTCTCTCATTAACCACGCCTGTTTCACAATTTAAATATAAATGAATCTAATTTAGAAAACCTCGACCGCGATGAAGGAGACTCATTTAGAGCCAATCTAAAATTAATGAGGGCATCTGGAGAGAGAGAGAGTGGAGAGGGGCCCTGTGTGGCTTAACAGATACCGGAGTTAACAAGCTACTGTACTTTAAACACTGGAAAATCCCCATTAATTTTAAAGTTAACGCAGTACTGTACTCTGAATGATGGAAAAGAGCTTTAATGTTAGTTCAAACGCATTACAGTGACATTTTCAGACTGACTCTTGGCCTCTCGCTGTCAGACCTCCTTTAAGTTGTCATACATCAGCATTTATCAGTCCTTTCATGGTCATACAGAATTACAATTTTCTAGACGTTTCTAATACAATGGCATGTGAAAATGTTCGTGTATGCGGGCAGGATTCAACCCTGACACCTTAGTTCTATTAGATGTGCCGTGTATAGAATTACCTACAGGAACATCTACAGTAGAAAGACATAGAATTTCATTATGATACATAAGCTGCAGTAAAACTTTCAAATAATCAGCCTTGAAAGAGCAGTACAGTCGGCACGCATGAGTGACACGAACCATCCATTCATGCACAAGTTTTCCAATTTTCAGTTGTACAAATGTTCAAAACTTCTTTGAAAAGTGTGTACTATTTGTAGTTCAGTATCCAGGTTTACACATAAATCTACCTCAGGTTTGGATTTGGTTCTCTCTGAGCAACACATTTTCCCCTGAAATTGTAACGTCCCTTCCCTCAGCAGCCGATCGAGTGGCTCCAGCAGATGCCAGCCAGCTCCCACAGTGACTGTTTGGTTTTGCAGGTTTAATTCCCGATGGGTTTGGGTCTAGAGTGATTAGGCTGAGCCCTAAAGGCCAGCGGGCTTGTCAGGTGTCTCCACACATTAACGTTGTTCTGCTCACACCCTGAGCCGACAGCACAGCCGGGCAGAGGCAGAGGGGGAAAGAGAAACGCTGATCTGGCATGGTGGGAGGCACAGAAAGATGGAGAGAAACCCCACGTTTAATTCTATTGTTCATACATTAAACACGCTTTAAAAAGAAGTTTTATTTTCATTTTTATTATAACTGAGGGGGAACTGGCTGACATTTAGGAGGCTACTTTAAACAAGGAACAGGTTAGCAGGGATGTTGAAAGTTAAAAAGACGCTTGATAATGTTGCATCTTGTTTCTTTTGTCTTGAAGGAAATAAACTTTTGAAGTTTTAACTTTGGCTTAGACAAAGAAACAGCTTTTTAATTGTATGCTACCTTCATAATTCAATGGTAAAAATAATCTGAACGTGAGATCACTGTTCAAAGTTTAAAAAAAAAAACAAAAACAGGATTTGCACACAATTCAGAATAACAAAAATAAATCAACTTACGATTAGTCACATTTTTCTGGAGAATTTTTTAATGAAGTACCATTTGAGAGTTGTGATGATGCTGCTTTTAAAAATAAACTGTATTGTTGGTTTGAGTTGTTGCTGATTGTTAAAATTACAACATCATTCAGAGAGTGAAAGTCTTTTATTATTATCTTAGTAGGAAAGTAGGTGGATGTTAGGATTGGTACAGGTAATTTCTGATGACTTTTACTTTGTAATCTTTTCTGCCGGGGAGAGCGGCACACTGGTGGATGCTACCTCAACACTTTCTTTAGCCTTTAACCCTGAAAGCAGCTGAGTGACAACACAGCCGACATCTCCCTGCTGGATTCAAATAAACTCGCATTGTGTCTGTGCACAAACAACTTCCTGCATGCAGACGTGCAGCTTGTTAATGGGGGGTGGGCAACCCAAAAAAAAAAACAAAAAAAACCTCTTCCTGCTTCTGACCTCCAACCTCATCCTACCCCACCCACACCCACCACTTACCCAGCATGGTGCAGCTATAGGAGAGGAAGGGGAGGAGGTGGAGGTGGTGAGGTGGCTTTAGGCTTTAGTGTGTGTGCAGAGGAGGTGATGTTAGGTTTTAGAGTCGGGGGGGAAACTTGTGTCCTGCTCTGAAGGAGTGGAGGAATAAAGTGTAGGAGGTGGAGGGAGGAGGGGAGATGAGGAGACCTGCTGAGAGGGCAGCCTATATGCACTCCTCCTCCTTCCTGCTATACCTCTCCCTCCATCCCTCGCCACTTCTCCCCTCCTCCTCCTCCTCCTCCTCCTCCTCCCCCTTCCTCCCCCTCTGTCTCCAGCCGTGGGGGTAAAGTACATTACATGCTTGCTAATCAAACCTCCATTAAAAGTTTGGAGGGAATGAAGCAGGAATCTGGAGTCTTCCTTTTTCTGCCCTCTTCTTCTCCTTCACCTTCCTCGTACTCCCCTATCTTCACTCTCAAAACTTTCCTCGCTCTCAAACAGCGCATGACATGAGAGCATTACTCCAACAAAATGCTGGAAGTGTAACACATGGTAGCTTTTAAACAAAACTGCATAATTATAAAAAATACTAGGAATCTGAATATATATATTTTTTTATCTCGAGTAGCATATGCCGAGCTTGAGAGCACAGATGTTACACCCTTAGAGCATTTTGCAGCAACAGGTTTGTCAGTTGCATGAGCAGGCAAAGTAACAAAAATGTACAGCTGGAGAGATCCATGTAATTCATACACTTACTACATTTAAAAAAAAAAAAAGGAATGTTTGGGCTAAACAGAAAAACATTAAGTTTGCATCCATCTTTATGGGTCATGACAGCTTCCAATAGAATTATGTTCAACCAAGAAACTACACTAAGTTACAAAGATTAAGTTTTCCTCTGCAATCAAAGTTTTTTTTTTTCAGTTCCCAGTTACTAAATAATAGAAACAGGTTTTCAAGTTAATTATTCGTATAAATTTAGTTTTTCAGAGTAGTATTTCCACAATATTCAAAATGAATTTTACAGTGTTATTTAGTTATTAATCATAATTAAAAACGTCAGCTTTTAAATTGGCAAATTAAAGAAATCAATTTGCTTCAGTGTTAAGTAGGTAGGGGAGGGGGCTTAAAATACTTACCTTAAGGGAAAGAAATATTTATGAAGCCAATTTGATTAAGTTATCTGAACTAGAATCTACTGCTAAATCAACAAACACAGAAATTAGAGTTTATATTTCACAGGATATTAAGTTGATTCAAATACCAACATTGTTTTGTCTCCCGAACCGCCCAGAGTAATGTTTGAACTTAAAAGATTCATCTAAATCAGTAAACTATTTTTTAAAAATCTTGCAGCCATGCATTTACATAAGTGATTTTAAAGTGTATGCAACATTTCAGATTTGTTATACTTTTGAAGCAACATTAATTTATCATATCTGCGGTGTTCATTACATCGTGAAACATGTAAGTGGTAAACAAAAGAGGAATGGATTCAGCAGCCTGCCATTATAACTATGACATATCAAGTGTACAAAGTTTACATGATGGCCTGAGGGTAGTCATTTCAGTTTATCGTCTGAAAAGCATTAATGTTCACTGGACAAGACAAATGCCTGTCCTGGCATGAGGTCAGATCACCCTCTTTGAGCCATAAATGACCTTATATCCGTTTGGTCAGAAAATGTTGAATCATCTGGCTGTGGACCAATGTCTTGGATGAAAATAGACTGATATCGTCATCCTAAACCTCTGACAGGACAAGAATGCGCTCATATTTTAGAAATGTGAAGCAGAGTTGATTCAAAGTCTAATTCTTTACTTAAACCACTGCTGTTTCATACAAACTAGTTCTACTATTAGATTTCTACTCACCCTCAGTTCAACATAGACATGGAATGACTCCCTTTGTTTCTAATTTCATCCAGTTTCAGGCTGGATCTTCAATTATGAGCACCTATAAGCTAAACTAACAGAAGCTCACATGGAGTAGTGCATTGATTTGAATAAGCTGTGAAAGCCTGCTCAGAGCCCTGTGGTCTGCAAACCATACAGAGGATCAGAGGATGAGGTCTGCACAATACCTCAGTGACACATACTGGATCTACTGTACACAATATCTGGACTTACATATTGAAACTGATACACAAGAACACAAAAGACGTGGAAGAGGCAGTCTTACAGGGGTAATTATGCATGCACTGAACCAAAGCCCAATTACCATTTCTAAGAGCATGAGCTCTCCTGGCATAAATAGGCAGCTTTTGAAATATAATGTCATGTTTTTGTTGTGCTCTGTAAACATAGAGACAGTCATATGAGTCCACCATATTATCACTTATTGTTATGCATAAGCTACATGTTGTTAGTGCTATTGACCTTATTGAAAAGAAAGACATCTATAAAGCAGTCATTTGTGTGATAGCAACTCTGCACACTCAAGTCTGATTGAAGTGCAGATGTCCTGCTTATATGCTCATCCACCTTCTTCCCTGAGTTCATAGAAAATGCAATTTTTACAGCACTTCTGACTAAATGAAGGCGGCAACAGACAATTGTATTATTTACCAACCAAAAAAGGACAAGGAAGAGGTTTAACTGTAATTTAATACTAATGCTGATAATAATTTAGCCATTTCCCCTCTCTCTTCCACTCTCCTCTCCCCCTCTTCTGTTGGTAATTGGATTTAGTAAACACCTGTATGAGTGTAGATTGTTCAGAGGATTATGGTCAGGGAAGCCTTGAGTCACCACTAATTATCATCTAATTCTTTCTCATACTCACACATACAGAGAGAGTTCCTCCCTGCACCAAACTCAGGAGATTTAATTGATATTTTTAGGTCATAGTGGCTTTAGTCAGCCCCTCATAGCAGTAGTTTATTAGGCCTGTAGATGTATGATATCACTTCCTCTTGGCTCTCATATTCTGTGAAAATATTCATGTTAGAGCAAGTTTTATTTTTCTGTTTTTCTATGTAGAGGAACTTATATTAAGCCTGACTTTCTTTCCTGACAATGCTTATGCAAATTACAAGAAGTTACATTTGATCCCTATTTCTTTTTGAGATACAGATAAACTTCCTGAGAAGTGTGTTGGTTCCCTGAGAAAGTTCCTGCAGGGAACTTGTATGAAAGCGTGCGATGGCCAGGTGCTGCCTCTGGTGTTAAACAACCTCTGGAACAGTTTGAGGAGATTTCCCCTCAGATTAAACTCTTTGTGTTCAAAGTCAATTGCCAATGGCACCTGCACCTTCACTTGGATAGATGAGGATTTTATGTCCTTTCAATGACAGTCCAACACTAACTGCTGATGCAGAGAACTGTTTTCCTCTTCATGCATCACTTTAACTGGTCTGGTGTGTTGGACTGATATTCATAAACCAGTGAATTTAATTTAACCTAATTTTCTATAGGTGTGGTAATGAGACCGTCCTGGTGTGCTCGAGCTGCAGCGAGTGGCAGAAAGAGGTGGTGAATTAATAGATCTGTACATTGTAAAGTAGAAATGATGAAGTGTTACATGTAAGCTATTTTAAGGCAGGAAAGATGATTTGGATGGGAAAAAAACTCTTAATATGTAACTGTGAGGCTTGGTTCATATGGATTTCGTCAATGCTGGGAGACGTACTTATTACAAAGCTAATGGAGCAAGTGTTGTTGTAGAGCTACAAACAAGGAGGTTGAGGTGGATAGAAGGGTTGACAAAGCACTGGACTTCAACACAAGTGACTGCTGTACATTTGCCATTTTAAGTGACCATTTTATAACCCTAACAGCATGTTTGTTGTTGTAACCATGACAATGAAGGTCCTCCAACATTAACAAAGTGCTTATTTGAGCCCAAATTTGGATCTTTCACAAAACCTAACCAAGCCTACCAACAAAAAGTGATTTTAGCAGTTAATTTTAAAATTCCAAAGTGCCTCTACTTTTGCTAAAGTTGTAGGACCTGTTGAGTGACACATGACTGACAGTACATGAGCAGAGAAAGTGAAGCAGGAAATCTTTTCCCTCAAGTAGTTTCTCAAGCTCTGTAGACTGTCTTTACAAGTGGAAATGGAAACAAGCGTACGGCCTCATTACGAGCTGTAACATGAATATGGGTCAGTAAGTTGACAAAGCTGGTGACCTAGAACCAAGTTGTTGGAAATAAGAGGAAGACTCGGGACACGAGTAAACAGTGTGAGATAAGTCAGTGAAGGAAGAAATGAGTTGAAGGAAGAGAGGGAGGAGTGACAGAGGGAGAGAAAGAGATGCTCTCTGTCCCACACTGAAATGTGAGATAGCAATGTAGCTCTGTGCGTGTGTGTGTGTGCGTGTGTGTGTGTGTGTGTGTGTGTGCGTGCGTGTGTGTGTGTGTGTTCATTCAGATGAGCGATGAATAGACTACGCTTGTCCTCAAGTCAAAGAGCTCCAGTGGCTTAAACTTCATCGGGCATCAAGACAGATAGACACATATACACAAAAACTCACAAAAACACGGAGACACACACGGACAGGTGATACATCATGGCTGTGAGGAGGAGGACACTGGTGGGAGAGAGAGTGAAAAGAAGGGATGGACAGATGAGGAGGAGGTGAAGCGGAGGAGGAGTAGGAGAGAAAAATAAGGGTAAAGGGGCACCCAGCAGGTGACTGAGGGGAGCTATAAAGAGCGCCGGACAGTTCACTTAGTCCAGCTTATTCATGTATTTAAGTAACGGTGAAATTGATTCAATTATTAAAGAGGTAATCCGTCAGTTTTTCTTCACTTTCCATTATAGCACAACGCCTTTGTTACTCTTGAATTGTTGGAAAGATCACCTGCCAAACAAACAGTATGCTGTGTGATATAATATTGTTGTCTTGCTAAACCCAGAATAAAGAGGAGAACATTTTTGTCTTAAATATAACTTTATTGTCTTGAAGAGGACATTTTTATTGCAACCACCACAGAAAGACTTGAGGTTAAAAACAAAACACAATACAAAGCTATGAAAAAATACGGAAATGATAGTCATAAATAAATATGAGAAATAAAGTTGTGTGCATCTGTGGCAGCAGGGAAATTTCACCACTGTTATTCATTGGTTTTACATTAAACTCTGCTCATAACTAGTTAACTCATTAAAATGTAAAGTTTAGCAGAGTTTGAACAATAATTTTTAACTTTAAAAAACTTTAAAAGTTAAGACATTTTTTTTCATTTCCAGAGTTTTCAGTCATGTTTGGTGCTTTCATCGGCAGTTAAAATCCATTTAGTTGGAATTTTATTCACTTTATGAAATGTAACGTGTATATATATTTATGTATAGAATTTATGAACTAAAGTCTCCTTCATGGTGTGGAACTTTGACAGTAAATGCAATATATAGTGTACATAATACAACTTTGAAATCTTAATTTTTTTTTTTGTTGGTACAGTCATAATCATTCAATTTTCACTATGGTATTTAATGACAACTACTATTTCTAGTTAACCTCAGAACAGCAACAACACTGAAGGCGTATCAAAATATTATCTAAAACAGATATGTAGCAATAATCTTGATGTAAATAAACGCAAATCATACAATGATGACATCATGGTTTCTTGGGTATGAAAGAGGTGTGATCAAAACTTGACCTAAAGCTCCGTCCACACACGGATCCTGCATCATTCATCAGGTTTAAAGTGGTAATACAGTATATGTTTGTGTTTAAATATGAAATTCAATAATGTGACCTAAATAACATGGTGGATAATAACAACGAAATGAAACAATAGTGTAAATATCAGCTGAGAATCTGTGTTAACCTGGTAAACATGGGCCTTCCTGAAAAGACAGTGAGAGGAAGCTTTTACTTCTGCGAATTTCAACACTCAGAAATCCTGTAAGGTCGTGGCCTTGTTAGTGTGTGTTAGAGAGTCCTGCTTTGTTCTCACTGAACTCTATTCAGAAAACTTTCTGAATTGACAGTCAGTTCCTGTGAGAAAATTACACCATTCTGACACCAGAATGATAATGATGATGATGATTTCAGTGAGCATCTGCGACCATGAGAACTTTATAACCGAGCCAACGGGATTTTTGTTCTCCACTGCAGCATCACTTTGGGGTGAAACAGGTGTAGATTTACTTCAGAGCTCTGGCCAGTGTAGCTTTAAGTCTTGGGGTGATGAGATGAGAGGGGGGAGGAAGTGAGTGATGGACAGCTAGAGGGAGGGAAAAGGGAGAAGCAAGGGGGGGGAAGGATGGAGGGATGGAGGGAGGTGTATAGTGCAGCAGAAACTTCCCATGCTGGCCTCCCAGTGTGGCTACGTAATGAGGGCAAGGGACACAGACACACACACACGCACACTCGCAGACACACACTCGGGGCTGAGCATGGCCCCACGGCTGATTAGCGGCACACAAAGGCCCCAAACAGAAGTAGCAGAGGACACACAATGGGAGCAGGGCCTCAAGGCGTGGTTTACTTCTGCCCTGAGGGAGGGGGCGAGAGAGGTAGAGAGACACAGGGAGACGAGGGGAGAGAGAGAGAGAGAGAGGGTCCCACTGAGAGGGACAGGCAACTGAAGGCGGGAGGGGGAGGAGGTGGGGGAGGAGGTTCGGTGGGGTTACAGAAGTGACAGAAGCAGAGAGGAGTTTTGTTTTTGTCCTGATAAAGACGTGCTGCGTTTCTCCTCGGTGCTATTTGCAGCGACTGCGGCATCAGGAAACCAGATGGACGGGTCAGCATCCCACCCAGACAGCTTTTCACCTCCTCAGATGTTTAACAAGTATTCTGTATATACTGAAACTAAACTAGAAGATTTGCTAACCAATAGAGGGACGATGCAGTTAAGGCAGATGAGTGCGGATACATGGAGAAGTGGGCCCGCATCAGCCTCCTCCTTCTCCTGGGTCTGCCAGGCTCTGGTAGGACAGGTTGAAGGCAGGTTGATCCCAGCAGTGATTACATGACTGCACTTCACTGCAAAATCTTAATAAATCAATTAATAATGAGGGTAGCAGGGAATGCAATACAATATAAAGATATAAATTCTAAAAATAGCATGAAATGCCCCAGGTATTACCTAAAAACCATAGTTACACAAGAGTTACTGTTGCTTCTTTTAATGACCTAATCTTGCTCAGCACACAAATTCAGTTTAGCAATCATTTGTCAGTCAGTTTGCTCATGCACAGAACATGAAACAAAACAAAAACGACAATAATTTCTGTTGAAAAATGCCTGTGACAGTATAAACATTGATCTCTCATCACGGTAATGACTAATAGCACTTCAGTCAACCTTGGTTGTTTTTGAATGTGCTATATAAATAAAGTTGACTTGACTTGACTAATAAACAAATAATCGGTTTGTGTGTAATGGGAGGGGAGTGACCTTTTTTGGTTTCTGAAGAAGAAGATAACAAAAAAGGTTGAGATATGCTATCTTATTTATAAGGTGAGACGAGTCCATTGATGGCTGATTTCCAGCTTTGGTGACTAACAAACTACTTCATAATCATGACAACATTTTGCACAAAATTCTCACAGCAGGACTGCTGCTGCAACCTGAGATTACACACCAAGCATTCACTCTATAACACAAATTCATGCAGAATGCATCGATGAGCCTGTACACTGCTACACCCAGAACAAACATTTATTTAGAAGCAGCACCTTCTTTTCCCTGGTCAGCTTCACAGTCTCCTCCTCGTTTTTTTTAATGATCTTTAACAGATGTAAATGCCAGTGCTGGACCACAACTTGTTCATTAGATTGATGATACATCTCAGTTATGTGTGTCTGCTTTCACAAATTTGATTACATGGAGTCTAAAGCTGCTATTGAGACGTTTCATTGACATGCCTCGAAAGCTGATGTTGCACAATGTGCAGCAAAAACAACAACAACAAAAACCAGCAAAAATCCTTTTCTGCACAAGCAATGAATTTGCAAAACAGTTATCATTGACTATACAGGTGCCATTGCTCTGCCACTGAAGGCGTATCAAAATATTATCTAAAACAGATATGTAGCAATAATCTTGATGTAAATAAACGCAAATCATACAATGATGACATCATGGTTTCTTGGGTATGAAAGAGGTGTGATCAAAACTTGACCTAAAGCTCCGTCCACACGTGGATCCTGCATCATTCATCAGGTTTAAAGTGGTAATACAGTATATGTTTGTGTTTAAATATGAAATTCAATAATGTGACCTAAATAACAACAGATAAAAAAACAAAAGTTACTATTTGAAGCCAAAAAGCCCAAGATGAGTACATTTCAAATGAGGCTTGTTTGAGTTACTGCTACCACAGAACATGGTGGGAGCTTTAAAATCATCCCAGCAGCTCTTTGCATAGATTACTATCTACATATTTCTGCAGAGAATGAATATTATATGGCAACGACTAATGAACATGGCCCTCTTTTCACACAGGAGTCGTGTCTGCTGTAATCTCCACTGTTCAATTAGCTGCACTGACCGGGACGCCACCTACACTTCATTAGCTGCAAGACGAAGGTATGGAATTAACCTTTTTCTCTCTCTCTCTCTTTCTCTCTCTCTCTGTTTCTTTCCTTTTTCTAAGAGAGATATGTAGCAGCAGAAAAAAAATCAAATTAGTTTCTGTGTATCAGTTAAAACCTGATTTTCTTTTCTTTTACCTTTAAAGTACAAGCTTTTTGAATATTTACCAGGAAGCAACAGAGAGAAAGAGAAAGAGGGCAAGACTGACAAAAGTGGGGGGATGGAGGTATAAATCCATAAAGACAATTTAGCCTTTCCAGCTTCTCTTCCTGTTTTTCCAATTACTTAATGCTATTTAAATACACCAGAGCTGAGACACACACACACACACACACACACACACACACACACACACACACATTAATGGTCCTCAGCAATGGAGAGGCTCCTGAAATAAGTCACGCAGTAATTGTATTTGATAAATCATAAAGGGAGCCCATCAGAGGAAAGCTAGCTGTAATAAAATGATAAACTAGACAATTATGAAAAAAATCCCTGGCCTTTAATTTCCTAAACACACTCCGGAGAGAGGCCGTTTAAGCCGGAGCGATTTGACGAGATGCTCGGCGCATTATTTCTCTCCTCTCTGACACACTGAATTACAACACAGAACTCTATAATGTGTGTAACATTAGCAGAACACCAGAGATCCACTCACACCGTTGGTTCTCATGTCCTCAGCCCAGCCAGTTCTAGTTTTACAAGACATTTGTCCAGCAGGGTAGTCAGTGCAGTAAACACAGCAGTACTTAGATACAGTTTGTGTGATTCAGAAACCTGTTGCGTATTTTGTAGCGTGTAACTTTTTCTCCTGCTTGATACCTATTTAGATTGAGATTTGGTCCTGACATTTAAATTTTTTGTGCCTGAACTTACATTTAACTCTCAAAATTAAAAGGCAGGTTAACTGTCATCAGCATTTCCCCACATTTAACCGTCCCCTTCATAGTGTTTAAAGGGTTAATGCATGACAGTAGTTTATATTTCTATTATTGTCAAAAAAAAAAATCCAATGATGTGACCAAAACGAACAATATTTGGTCCCAAGCCCATTTTGTCCAACTAAAACCGCCAAAAAAAAAACAAAAAAACAAAACCTAAATAAATGTTTAGGACACATATAAACAGGACTGAAAGGAGAGTTGTTGTCACTGATCTGGACTCTGATGAGTTTTGTTCATAGATTTTTATTGAAGCACTTCAAGATATGAAGACAATGGACACATAAAGTGAATTGAAAACTGAACTGAACCTCACAGAACCCAAACAGGAGTTATAGATTAACACACATTAAGATAGAACACACATTAAGTGTGTGTGTTAAGGGCAGTAAATGGGAAACTAAATCAAATTACACCACATCATCTATGTTGTTGTTTTTTTTAAAACTAAATTTGATGCTAAGATTTAGTAGTTCAATAGTTTTTGGACAGTAGTAGAGCTCTGTGACACACAGGAATAAATGACATCAAGCTTTGGCTGCACATATTAATCACTAATTTGCATTTACACGTGGGATTTTTTGACAATAGGGAAAACAGAATATCACAAGACTTATCTTTATCTCATCAATAGGTTCTTTTCAGTATTACCATATTATGATTAGTTTTTCTTCCCTATATAATGGCCACCAATCTTCTTGTTTTATATGGTAATTATAAAAATTCCTTGGTTGCACAAACTGTGAGCATCAATGGAACAAAGAAAACGTGTCTGCGGGGCCTATGACCTGACATAACATAGCAGAGATCAATACTTAATCATCTATGTATATACGGTATAATGTACTAGCATTTTAAATCACTGTTTGAGTAATTGTATATCATAAAGCCTCACTTGTTCTGTATTCTTCCTGATTAGGCCCATTGCCAGATGAGTGTTTAGGTATGAGTATATCTGTATAATGCATTGAGCTGATATTGTGATCCACAGTTTGGTGAAGGCCACTGTTTGCAGTCAGGTCAGGTATCATGGATACAAACGTCACTAAGCGTGCTTACAGCACCAAACCCTCTATTGTCACAAGATCACATTAACTCTTTGAGGCACAGATTTTTTTTCATGGTTGTATAAAAATCACATTCCTCGCTGACTCTTCTGGCACAGACAGGCATGACGGTGTGAGATCTGCACCACAAAGAATTAAAAAAAAAATCTGATCTTATGGTTCCTCGTGTAAACGCAGCTACACTCTGTGTGTGTGTGTCTGTCTGTGTGTGTGTACTGTTGGTGCTGCTGTGGAAAATAACATGGAAAAGGTGATTTTCCACTATAGTGAGGTTTCCACAGTGTGTTCCCCCAGGCAGGAGCACAGACATGATTGAATTTTGTGTGTGTGTGTGTGTGTGTGTGTCTGTGTGTGTGAGAACATTGGTTTGACTTGACTAAGACACCTCATCCCTATGCTGCACCTCCACCAATGTATAACAGCATTTTTTTCCTGTCATTGATTGAATTAAGAATTTATTATGTTCCCGAGCAGTTCGTAAATATGTTTGAGATTTTTCTTTTTTTAAAAAACAAAAAACAAATTGTGCTTTTCAAGTGGAAATTTTTTAAATAAACACAACCTTTTCCTAATAATTCCTCAAAATCAGGCTTCCTGGAGATGTGAGGTTTTCATATGCCACCAGTCTGACTACACCATGTAGGAGTTGTTACTTTAACATGACCTTGAATCTGTTCCTGTGTCTCTCTGAACAACACACACTAACCCTGTTTCTCCCTGCAGGTGAAGCTGATGGTGTAACATCAACCAAGCTCATGGGATGCAGAAGATGCTGACACTTTGCGTGCGCACACACACACACACACGCATGCACACGCACACATGCACACAGACACACAACGGTAAATGGGAGTCTGCTGTCAGGAGTGTGAGCCATTTCCAGGTGAAGAAAACTGAATTAAACTGAATCAAGCTGAACCGATCTGAACTGGAATGACCTGCAGTGAAGTGAAAGGAAGGCTCCAGCTGGACAGCTCTCTGAGGTTTGGGGGGGAAAATTCAGACAGAGAAATACCTTGAAATGATGCAGATGAAAATGTGTTGTTTTTGAACGTTGCCTTCCAGATTTCCTGTGCTGTATTTTCAGTATTTGGGTCTGTTCACTTTTACATTACATTCTGTCACTTCAACTGTACCTAAAGTCTCACCCTTGAATTCTGACACTGTAAATAATAACCTTTCTCTTGTCTCTGTGTGATCTGTATTCTCTTATTTTCTTATATCTTTTAAAGTTTTTTTTTTAAATCTATACTTTCTTTGGGGTTCATTGTGGAATAAAACAGGTCTAAAAATGAAACTCTAATATTATATTTTGAGCAATTTGGTGTTATTTGCTCAAAGAACTGTCTTTTTGAGAATCTTTCACCCACGACCACACAATCTGTCAAACATTACACATCTACATCTTCTAATAATGGTCTTCCCTTCGTCTACACTTGCCAAATTTGTTTTCGAAAACAATAATTGGAAAAAAAAAAAATTAAAAGCATCATCATCAAGCTAGCAAGTGTATTATCGGTCATGAGGAGATGACATTTTGGATTCATTGTTATGTTAGTCTTTTACCATATTTGAAGAATTTACATTAAATGTGAACAAACATTTAAACATAAATTACTTTTAAAGAAACTCCAGACATTATGTAGTGGCTGTTGTAGTTTTTCTTGAGTCTTTATGGAAGTTGTTTCTGATATTTTCATTCATGTTTAAAACAGAATACTTCTCTGCTACTGTACTAACCAGTAAATATCAGGCACATGCATGAAGTCAAAGCCTCCTGAAGTATTTGTCCCTCTCTATTTGTAAAACTTTAAGAATACTTAAGGCCAGTGCTGTGAAATCTGCACACACAAACACAGAACAGTAGCCTCTGGCTATCTGCAGCAGTGAGTGTAAATGATCGCATAGCTGTGGTCATAACTCACAGTGGTACAGGCTGCTGATGGAAGCTGACACCCACTGTCTCTGTGTGTTTCTGTGTGTATATATATGTGTGTGTGTGTGTGTGTGTGAGAGAGAGAGAGTCATTTTAGACTCCTAATGTCGCTTCCTTTCCCTTCTGCCCCTTCTTGCCTTCCTCCTCCTCATCCTCGATGCCTCGGGTGATGAAACTGACTCTGTTACATCAGACCAAACAGCCCCCGCCCAGCTTTTGCCTCCTCCCGTCTACACACAGACACATTTGTTTGTCCACGCTCTAGAGCCACATCAGTGTGTTTGACCTTATTGATTAGGTGTTGTCTGTTGATGCAAATCAGGATAATCCATCACTGATGTCTCTGTTTGTGGGGCGGAGGTGAGTTGATAGTGATGGATGACAGATTAATCAGTAATCATGATAAACTGAAGAGCACTCACTCACACGCTTAGACACAATGGTGTTGGTGTCGGCAGCCGACTAATGAAACATAAACTCGTTTCTCCTTTCTATTACAGGATGTAATACAACAAAATGACACTCATTGTTTGCTTTTGATTGATTGTAATTATTTACTTATTATTTATTGGATCCTATTAACTTTCACTGTGTAAAGAAACACCCCAAAGTATACAGTGTCTGGAGCAATATCTCAACATTAACAGTTATATACGAGAACAAAAAAAATACATTATTAACTCAGCATAAATATTACAATTGCTTGTCATAGGCATTCATTCACAATTTATTAATTTCGTGTAATTTCTATGGTAAGTTCTTGCAAAAATAAATATAATAATATTAATATTAAAACAAGTAATTAATTGTGTGTGACTCTGACTGGACAAATACATACACTGCTAGTCTTCAGTATGCATCTACACAGTAGGACTAATCAGAGCAGACTTGTGTCTCTACTGCATGTTTATAGTCTCTACAGATGTGGAAGCCTGACAACCAATGAAGTGGGAGCAATTCAGGTGCATGTACTGAGCAAATAGTTTGTAACACCAGAAAACCAGTTCAGTCCCATCTGAAAACACATGAATCAGTCAGTTTAGACAGGAAGGCTTAACTTCTATTCTCACCCATAGACTAACTATAAAAGTTGGACATAGCCTCTGCATCTGAAAAATGAAGCCCATGTGGAATTCACTTAAACCTGCATTATTTCTATCAGCCAGCAGGAGGGGAGTCCTCTGAGAGCAACTTTGTGTAGAAGTCTATGAGAAAATGATTCAACTTCTCACTTGGTCTGTTACCTAAATAAACATTTTACAAATTAGCTAATGGGTTCATTTACTCATTTCACAACTTTTGAACACAGAATATTATTCTTTTTTTTAAAACTATGGTTCCGTTTAATGCCGAATAGATGATAAAGTCAAGTATGTTTGCCAGGTTGCTGCCATGTGGACGTGCAGATGGCAACAACCAAATTCAAAATGACAGTCTACAAACCAGTGGGTGATGTCACATCCATTTCTCCAACAATTTCGACAACGGTGTCTGAAAAGTTGTTAAAATGATCTTTATTGATGAAACAGCTGACCTTCTTCGCATAGCCTAACTAACCAACAATAGTATTCCACCATTAGTGCAGCAGATCTGTTTAATGTTTTAGATTAAGCGACTGCAGTATTTCTCTACTTAGAGGTAATGAAGCGTTTTTATCTGTTGCCTCTGATTGAATCATTCAGTGAGCGACCAGGTCCTGGCCTGACGTTGGAGCATATTGGGGTTAATGGAGGACATTTGGACATGTTGACTGGACAAACAGGGAATTGAACCACCAACCCTGTGATTAACAGACAGCTTAATCTGTGTAAAACAACTAATGAGGAGTCCATAAACAGCTGAACACTTGTAGTCTGTGTCATATAAACATCCAGTCTTAGATTCCAGCCAGGTTGCTGTGCTGCATATCATGTCCCTGCATCACCCCATGTTTCCTCCTGCTGCCAGCTGTTTTACTCCTGACTGTCCAACACAGGTCAAAATATCTAAAAACATCTTATCGAATTGTTTTTCAGTTCTGGTTTTTATTTTAGTGTACAGCTAATGCTGAGTTTTCCTTTAATGCCACTGAACAGTGTAAAACCCAACAGAAACCAGCAAGCATATAGATGATGCATTCTTCCAGCAGAAAACAAGTCAAGTTGACCAGTGTTGCTTTGTCTGTGTGAACTGAATCTTTCACCCGATGAGAGAAATCTATTTGGTTTATATCATATTTAATAAATCAAGTGTAGTGCAGAGTAGTAACAGGGTTTCCAACAACCAGATCATGTGAACACACTTCCAAACTGCGTCCAAACTGTTTTTTTGGAGGGAACTTTATCATTTTTCTTTTTTTTAAATTATCTTCACTTCAGTCACTGGGCCGGTTCAATGATGGGATGATGTGGTGTGTGTGAGAGTGTTGGAGAGTGTGTTTGCTGGCGCCCAGAGCATCCTTTGTGTTGCTGGAATTAACCATGACTTGTCACGTGTAACCGGCTGCTAACCTCCAACCCCATTCAGGAACCATCCGCTGTGTGTGTGTGTTTCTGTGTGTGTGTGTGTGAGAGAGAGAGAAAGAGAGAGAGAGAGAGAGAGAGAGGGAGAGAGAGGTCAAGCTGTCACCAACACAAGCAAAATCATTGTTCCTGATGGAAAAACACAAATGCATCCAACCAATACAAACACACACACACACATAAACTACGGTGGCTTACTCTGGATCCAACCTGCTGGTTTTTCCAAATGTGTAATTATTCAAATAAAATTGTAACACAAAATTTGACTATCATTTATATTTAGATGTGTGCAAAAATTATTTCCACTTTGAGTTGAGGTAGCGCATAGTAACCAGACATTTCTACACATGGAAATAAACAGTTTTATTGGTTCTTACTGTAATTCTAATTTTGTTGAACATCAACATTTATTCTGAAACTCTCAGAGGAGTATAACATTTTTTATGAATTCTTGCAGTATGGGTATAATGATTCTAATTCATGATTTCAGCTGATTACAATCCCTACACTCCTCTTTCTGAAGCCTGAAGACACCATGACAGTGGATCATTTATAGTGGCAGCAGCTGAGAGTAAAAGTAAGCGACAATGATCAATCCACACACCGAACCCTCCGTCATGTCCCCGTGAAGTTTTCTGAAGAGCAGTTTTGAAGCTCAGTGTGGTGACAGTGACCGTCACCATCTTGGCTTTTTAGAATCTTACGATTTTGCCTAAATCCTGGTTAATCCCAAAGTGAACAAATGAAGAGTTAATTTGCAAAAACAGATAACTCCATCTTCACAAACCTTCAGAAAACTCACTTTTTCATCGTCTACCTGACACAACATCAATCAAACTTAAGTTATCTCTATTTTTCTCATGTCATTTCTACTGAGTCAAATCCACTCAACTTCATTTTGATGGATATTATCTCAAGCAGACAACAATAAAATAAGTTTCTTATCTACAAATCTACAAAAATGGAGTTATCTGCTTTTGCAAATTAACTCTTCAAAGGTCTCTAGAATATGAACCGTCCCATGACAGCACTCACCTGCGTCTCAAAGTGGCCACGTTTTAAATTTTAAATGGGTGAGTTATGTAAATGACAATGTGCAACCATTCAGAGCCAGCAGTACAGGTAAGTCTCTTCATATCAGGAGCAGCTGTGTAAGAGAAGATATCAAACTAAAGAAATCTTGAACACTAACATCTTAATTTCTCAGTCACACATCTGACCATCCATCCATCCATATCTACACACCGCTTAATCCTCACTAGGGTTGCGGGGGGCAGGAGTCTATCCCAGCTGACTTATGGTGAAGGCAGGGGACACCCTGGACCGGTCGCCAGTCTATCACAGGGCTACACTTAGAGACAGACAACCAAGCACACTCACATTCACACCTACGGACAATTTAGAATCACCAGTTAACCTCAACATGTTTTTGGACTGTGTGGGAGGAAGCTGGAGAACCTCGAGAGAACCCACGCTGCACGGGGAGAACATGCAAACTCCATGCAGATCCACCGGGGATCTTCTGGCTGCGAGGCAACAGTGCTAACCACTGAGCCACCTTGCAGCCCAGCTAGAGATATGTAATCTATTAATATGTTTAATAATATAGAAGAAATGTGGCCTGATCACCAAAGATCAGGGCCTCTAACTTGAAGGTAGCTTAACTCTGTAGTGCAAAAATTGCCTGAAAGGACCTTGAATACAACACTTGTGCCTCCAGAAGAACCTATCTTGTACAAGTTCAGTATTGGAAAGCAGTTTTCTGTGCAAAGCACGTAGGATTGCAACTGCACCTCTGAAGATTTGTGGTAAATTTCTGTCTTTTCTTCAATGTTTCCATTCTTTCCACTGTGGCATTTGCTGCATTTGGAACAAATTAGATGCCTCAAACATTTCTTCTTTACAATTACCACTTGAAGTGAGAAAAGTTATCTGTTCCTCACACATAACAAGACAATGTTCTTACCATTTAGTTTTATTTGGATCCCTCAGAAGATGCCTGGTAAACTCTCAGGAGAATCTGTCAGTGCTGAGGAATGTGACTCAGCGAGTTTTGTGGACTTTCTTACAAAGATGCTGAAGGTTGATGCTTGTGAAAAAATCACAACAAGCCAAATTCCTCAGCATCCATTTATCTCTGTAAGGGCAATTGTATGCAGTAGCACCAAGGGGTCAATAATAATCACACTGTTGATAGTTATAGCACTGAAGGCTGTGCACATTAATAATACATGCAAAGGATGGGCCACAGGTGTTAAAAAACACGTATGTGGAATCATTCAAATAGTCTAAAAAGTCCCTGAACTGCAATCGGAAAGATTAAATCAGCACTGAATGAACCAAAGTGCAAATCACAATGAAATTCCGGCTGCATTTTCCTCAATTGTCTTAATTGTTTTAATCTCAAATCCTCATAGCGTCCATCATGACATTTCTGTGTACTCCTTGGCATTGAATGACTGGGAGTGTTTCAGCAGGAATGACATGTAGCAGTTAGCAAGTTATTGTTTTCGCCATTTTTATCCCTTTTGTTTACCTACCAGCTGGAATATTTCTTGTAGTTTCATTTTTTACATTTCTTTTGTTTTGTGCTAAAAAAACGAACGAGTCCCAACCAAACATTAAAGTATGCTGCTCTCTGAACAGAGCTGCTATCACTGGGTGACACAAAAACTGCTGAACTTGCATTTAAATATTGCAAGACTTATACACATGATTATATCCTGGCTGATTTGGGTTTGGTTGAGTTATAACACACGATTGGTCACGTTTAGGGGAAAAGCGATGTTGACGACATGACTGCTTTGTATTACATCACCTTATAAGAGGTTGTGCAACATTACCAGCCCTTGTTCACACCCTGCATTAACATGTGTCTTGGGTGATCCGATCCATGTGTCCAAGTGGACAGCAGCTCTGAGTACAGTTGTGAAAGCACCAAATAGACATGAAGCATGCATTAGAACCCAGTTACCAAGACCACATGTGGAGGTGGTCTGAGCTGCTTATAGCTGTATTCCTTTTTAGCAGTGTGTACAAGGACAGTGTTGGGCAGCTGTGTTACGATTAAGTTCCTACTTTAGTTATATTTCTCAGTAGTGGGGTGGTAATGCTACTGTTTCCTGAACCAAACAGCTTTTCAGTAGCAATGCTCTTTTATTGATCAACACAAGTAGCATTTGTCCAAGAATCACAATTGAACTTTCAGTGTGGTCTTAAATAAAACTAAGAATCATTGTATATGGTCTTAGTACAGTCTGTAAATACCAGCTAACTGCTTGTCAGCAGCTAACTAGTAGACAGCTATGTGTCTTTACACTCTGTAGGTAGCAAATGAATAAAATTAAACATTAAAAATGAATAAAAAAGTAGCTTCTGATGGCGTAAACTGTTTTTGCCATGTTGGTGTAGCTGAATTTGCTACCTTTTTCTGGGAGCAGTGAAGCTTCATTTAGAGTCACTGCTACGTTAGCTTACTATATATATATATATATATATATATATATTTGTATAAAAGGTGGACATCACCCCATGATGTCATTCAATGGCTGGTGAACTACTGTTTTGGAGTCTTGAGTTTGGAAAATGGTAGCGAGGTCCTGCTTTATTGTCTATTTTACTGTACATGGGATCATAATTTACAAAATGAACACCATGCTGTTTCTAAGGAAACTTGAAAATGGCAGATGAGCCCATAAACCCATTGGGAAAATGTTTGCTGAGGTAACAAGTAAAGTGAGAAGTAGCATCATTTTCTCACAGGCTTCTATGCAATCTGACTTCTTCTTGCAACCAGAGGAGTCGCCCCCTGCTGTCGCTATGTAGATGTAGCACTTACATATTGGCTTCACTTTTTTAGATCTGGGCACTTGGTTCATTTCATAAATACTTTTACATAAAACCCAACACCTAGTCTAGTAACTGCATAACCAAAATGACATACGCATTCAAAAATGTATATTATTCATAAATATATTGTGAGTGCATCAAACATCATGGGCAATTTGTTTTGCTTGGAACATTCAAATGATTAGATCTGGTCTGTATTATTTTGATGTCTTCCTCTTTAACCTTGCACGAGGAGTGCATTGCTGCCTCCTGTTAGTTAAAAACAGGAGATTTTATCCTTGCAAAGGGAAATGTATGTGTTTAGAAATGAGATCTTGAGATACAGTCTAATGCATACATATCAACTTTTACAATATATTGGCAAATTCTGTGTATTTTTCTCTATTTAAATTACTTATAAACATATACATAAAATCATGCTCACTATTCAAAATATCTATATCAACATATGTGCGGTTAAAGTTCAGTCAGGTGATCCTGTATAGCCAGCAGAAGATTGTGTTCTGTCATGTTCAGCTCTTGTTGCATCTGTTGGGGCATCAGATGTGGAACATGCAAACATCTGATGGATGTGCAGGTTTGATTTAACATGTTCTCTTGCACCACAAACCAGATTCTGTCACCTTGATGCCTCACACACACACACTGTGCTGTTTTTTTGCCGATATGATGATACAGATGAACATTGCATTTTGTTGATATTTTAATTAAGTGTTATTGTCTAATACATGTGACTGCTATTTATTGATCCCTTTTTTTAATGAGTATTACAGATTTTTTACATTTAATTTTCCAGGTGGGCATCAATGCATTTATAATATGCAAAAGCATCCATTGCTCATTCCCACTGAGGACTCCATAAAGAATGAGATTTCTCACATATCCGACCTGGTGACACAGAATGTAACGCAGGGTCTTGGTGATCTCCTTTATTTACTGTAATCACACTAATGTCTCTGACTTCTCACATATCGTGTAGCACTTAAAAGAAAAACAAACAGTGCAGTGCATCATCCTGTCAGCTATGGCGGTGGAGACGGCGTTACTGTGTGTGGCAGCGAGTGGCAGCGAGGTGTAGGTGGCTCAGAGGTTTGTCATGTGAACACACTCACACACACAAACTCACTGTAATTGAAAACCTTCCCCTTTAACATTGTGAAATGCCCTTAAGCCCTCTGGAATACACTCTTCATCTCATCCCCCACCTCTCTCTCTCTCTCTCTCTCACACACACACACACACACACACACACACACACACACACACACACACACAGTAGAACGAAACAGAGAGAAATGGTTTAACATTATTACAGTTCAGCTATAAGGTCAGTGAGAAGGCATCTGTCTTTCTCACTCCTCACTACTCTCTCTCTCTCTCTCTCTCTCTCTCTTTCCGTCTAGCTGCCATAAAATCAAAAAATCGATTTCACCCTTGAAGGAGACTTCTGCTAATTATCTGTTAGGAGGTGGGAGGAAGACAGGCAGGTAGACAGACAGGTTACAGTAATCCAAAGAAACTCCTCTTCTAATGCCTTGTAAATACTGCCTGGCAATGTCATCTGCTGTATTTGTGTTCTTGTTTCAACACTCAACTGTAACTCGATGGCAATGAGTAACACATTCAAGCACGTGCATTTGTGTTGTGCATGACCTTACATGGTTACACCTAATTGAAATAAAATAGTGATGTATAGAACATCGTCTTACATACGTTTCCTCACCATGTAGCCCATCATATTTGAGGTGTTTTTTGTACGCTGCTATAAAGATTTTAAATTCTTCATTCTATGAGATTATTTGCACAAATGCATCTCAAGAGCACATTTACAAAAATGCTAGTTTGCTTTGATCAGTAAGGGCATATAAACTTCTTTAGGCTTTAATATCTAAATGAGACATTTCAGAAATGAAAAGGATGAGCTGAATGGTGATGCTTAAAAAAAAATGTATTTGCTGTGTGATTTGAGCTAATAAAAATGATACTGTTTTTTATTTTTCCAGCTGCAACGCAAGTGAGCTTCCTGGGATCATTTTCTGTTCACCTTCTTAACACTCTAAATAAACTATGAAATACAGATTAATAAAATCTGTTTTTGTAAAATGATGCAGTGACATATTTTAAGGGGATCCTATGTATCATTTAGGGACCTCCTTGTATTTTTATCTCATTAGGATATCAAATACAGTTCTGTGGGTTTGATTAATGGTGGGGGGCACAGAAAGAGTTTGTCACGATATAACAGTATTGGCAATAACTACAATATTTACAAAGGAAACACTGACATTGCACTAATATAGCATTGTGAATGTTCCAGTGCCAGTTGGAAAAACATTGGAAAAACATACCGTACAGTTGTGGTTGCAGACTCTCTCCACCTCCCTACACTCATATTTCATGTAACAGAAAAGAGACAAAACACACAAAAAACAGAGTTAAAAATGAATTGATTGATGTCTTTTTTTTTCTTCAAAATTTCTATTGATTCAGTGAAAATATTGTTACTCTAAAAAACAAAATTGGCCACAAAAATCATGTGATGAAAATCTGATGTTGTGAAATTTCTATTTGTAAAGAGTTAATACACTCCTAGTACAACCAGTATGTACAGCACAGAGTGGATGTTTGGCTTCTGGGCTTTGAACTTGACTCTCGTGATGAAGGTGAAACTTAGCAGTCACAGATTGCGGAGTGATGATATCATTTTAAACACAATTTCTAATGGTAATGTTAAGTATTTCAAAAACACAGACAAATGTGCCTGCTCACTTGACTGATAAATGTGTGAGAGTGTGTGTAAGTCATCAGTTTCTCCTTTGAAAAAGGCTGAATAGTGCCAACAGCCACAGAATGAATTGGTGCCACACACTCAGCCACCAGCTCTCCAAATCACATGACTCCAGACAATGATGACACACATCTCTCTCTCGCTCTCTCTCTTTAAAAAAAAAAAAAACTCCTCTCACACAGGCAAGCATATAAAATGTAAAAATAGTTTTTCAAACAAAAAACAAGATAATGAGTTTTAACTGTACATGAAATCAAGCTTGTATGTTGTATCATGTCACCCTTCTCTCGTCTGATTTGTTAATCTCCGTCCACCTCATCCCATCTCACCACATTTCATTCATTTTCATCATTTCTTCCTTCATCTCATTTCAATCTATTCAACTTCTCATTTCCTCTGAATACCATCATGTCACTTATTCTCTCACGTTCTTACGATGGAGTGTAAACTAGTGCGAGGGCACATCATGTCATGCCATATCAGGCTGTGTTCTTCGTCGCTCCTCGCTGAATGAGCAACAGATCAGAGTCCTAATGAAGTGCAGGCAGTGACTGGAGTTGATGGCATTGATTGCCACAAACACAAAACACAATGGAGTCACAGTGTGAGAGACAACAGCAGACAAGACTCTTTTCTCCTCGTCACAACAAGAAAGAACTCGCAGTCATGTCTGTCTCTCTGTTTTTCCTCCCATCTGCAGACATCTCCAGCGTCTGGCCCTTTCCTCGGATGGCTTTCGTCACAGTCATCGTGTCGCCTTTTGAAGCAGCAATGTACAGTATGTGGGGCTCATTATTTTCAGTTTTCATCACGTCCACCATCCATGTGCGCAGCTCATTTGAAAACATTTGCAGCTCGTATAATTTCTAGTATTTTTTTTCCTATTTTATTTACAATACTGGCAATTTGTAAAATAGGTTTACTTGGCTGTACTGTAAACTACACATACTGTAGCATGTGCTGCTTTTATGAAATCTGCACATTTTCATCAAAACTTAAATTAAACCAGAAACTGCATGCTGCTAGAAACAGCAGATATAGACAAAAATATTGATAAGATGCAGCAAAGAAATTTGAATTATACCATGAAATCTAAAAATATACGACATGAAAGTGAAGTCAGTTTGGCATTCTCTCTGGCAAAATCATAGAAAGAGAGAAAGATAGAAAAACAATAGGGAAAAGGATAAAATGATTAGATGGCAGAGTTCCATCCGTCCAGTGTCCAGCTCTCAAATCATACAGCCTGTGCTAGTCTAACCCATGCAGGACCCCAGACGGCCACATACTGGGACCATGGCCAAGTGCTTGAGTGGTATTACACAGAAAGAGGGGATTTTCACAAATTTGTCTTGATTTTGTGCCAGCCGAAAGGAATTTATCGTAATTTAAAAGCACATTTGCCCATTACAAAATATTAGCTGAAGTGTGAAAACGCTGTAATGGGCATAATACCTGAGATGAGTGCTGGTATCACATGCCTGCCCATAATAGCGAGGTGTGTGTTACGGTGTCACATCTCAGCAGGGGGTGAGCATGTGAAAAGTCCAACTGCTTCACAGCAAATATTTGTGCGCATGTTTACGCTTTATTTTGTCAAAATGAAACTTAGGTGCTGCCAAAAATTTAAAACATCATTTCGGTGGGTGCTGTGTTGCCTTGGCAACAGACACCGCATTAACCACTTAGAAACGGGCCGAAAGGCATTTCACAGGGGGACGCTGTGTACCTTGGCAGCACTCAGAGCTAAGTGTTGTTGGCCCGAACTGCATCCTCCATATCATCACCAAGGTGAGACGGCTCACATCTGAAAAATCAGCTGGCACAGACTCCTCCGCTGGCAGTTGGTTTCGGGTTCACAGGGATTTTTCTTTTTTTTTTTTTTTAGATGTATGGTTCCGGTGTAGCCTAATACACAGGAAGACCTCTCAGTGCCAACACACAGTGACTCAGTTGCGAACCTGCAAAGTTCCCTGGTGATGCTGTGAGATCACACAACGACTGATAGGAAGATAAATATTTATGACCCCTCTGCTGCAGGACAGCACTCAAAAGCATGGAGGTTAAACAGCAGCCACACAGCTTCTAGGATTTTACCATCTGTGTTCTGGATTATTTCTTTGTTGTCTTGAAGAGAAGGCTTAATCACCTTGAACAGGATCTCCTCTACCATTGACCACTGAGCAGCTCAGGACTGTGTCTGTGGGTGTACGAGGTTATGTGTGCTGCCCAATCATTTGGAGCATGAAGAACAGAAAGAGTTTGCAGATTAGGGGAAGCTCAGGGGATTAAGGTCATTTCCTGTGTGTAAGCTGTAAATTAGCCCTGCAGTGCCACAGGGGAAAAACATATCCAGTACCACAGTCCTGCTGAACTCAACTTACAGAACTATCTTGTCAGCTAGCTTCAGACGCAGGATGGCTCACAGGCTCTGCGTTTTATATACGTGTATGCCAACATTACTAAATCCCAGAGAGACTTTTTTTGAAGAACAACTGTTGGTGATGTTCACACGTGGGATCACATTATTGATATTGTTGATGTGCACCCATATTGAAACATGAAGAAAACTATCAAAGGGCGAGACAGTAACAATAGCCTCAATAAACTGAAATGCTTTCCGACTGTTAATGCATGATGGTGCATTCAGTGTGAATGTGAGGCCAAATCTTCTATTGCAAAGTCAAGAAAATATGAAAATGGACACAAACACAAACTGAGATGAAAACCCACCGAGGTGATTTGAAAATGTTTTAACTTGAATGGAAAATATGTCTTAATCTTGACGCTGTGTACCAAGTTCGGTAGACTCCTGGTTCTTGAAGACATTTCACCTCTACTTCATTTAGTCTTCCTCAGTTCCTACTGGCTGGTGGGGGAGTCCCAGGTATTTATCAACCCTGAATTACATGGCTCATAAACCGTTAACAACAAGGTATGAATAGTTCTGAATGGGAGTTTACAACACCACCTATCAGATACTTATAATGTAGCCCTGAGATCCCTCCCAAGGCAGTTTCACAACCATTTACACCTTGAGTCATGTGAAGCCTTGGGCCGTTAACGGGACATGAGTCATGTGATTTGGCAGTGAGAATAAATACCTAGAACTCCCTACCGCTTGGTTAGACGTGAGGAAGCATTTTGTATGAGAGGGGAAATATCTTCAAACACCAGAAAAGAAGTCCAGTTACCTTCTACTAAAGAGCATACAATTACAATCTGGAAAATGCGCAAACAGGAAGGGATGAAAATATGCATTTTTTTCTTATCTAAAAATGAATCATTTCACTTGAGGTTCAAAGCACATTGATGCTGTCACAATACCAGTGATGTTTATTGGTTCCCACCATAGGGTCATGCCAGAAGCAACTGAAGCTACAGCTCAGAATGCAGCAGCAATAAGCTAAATATGCTTCCTGTCATTCAGGCGCCAAGGAACCAGTACCTCAGTGGTTGCTGTCTTTGGTGCTCAACCCTCACTTGGATCTCAAAGTGGGTAATACACCTGTCTTGGTTTGCTGGTCAGTTGCACTGGTGACAGAAAACAGGAGCTACATAGTACAATATACAATATGAGGAATATACATATATGAAGAATTCATTTGTAAAAACACAAACACTCAATTTTTGTAGATTTTCAGAATTTTTTTTGTTTGCTTGAGATAATATCCATCAAACTGAAGTTGAGTGGATTTGACTCAGTAGAAATGACATGACGAAAATAGAGATAACTTAAGTTTGATTGATATTGTCTCAGGTAGATGATGGAAAAGTGGGTTTTCTGAAGGTTTTTGAAGATGGAGTTATCTGTTTTTGCAAATGAACTCTTTATATATATATATCTATATATATATATATATATATATATATATATATATATATGTATGTATATATGTATCGCTCAGTTCTTCGCTAAATTGAACTCTTTTTTGGTTTAGTCCTCTTTTGTGTGTCACCTCTTATATGCTTCCCAGCATAAGTGTTGATAAAAAAATTTAAATAAATGACATCCATACATTCTTGTCACATTATACCATGTTGCAAATTGAATTATAAGTAAATTTTTATCGTAAGTTCCCATGAATGCTGTTCTGCTCATCTGACAGAGATCATAAAATACAGTATTAGATTTTACAAAACAAAGGACACAGTTGTATTTAACTCCAAGGCGAGGATATCTCATTTTGACAAATGCCCCCGACTCCTCTCTCCTCGCGACTCTCCCTTGCCTCTTTTGGAACTAAGATGTGAGGAAAAGAAACGAGGAAAGGAGACGAGGATGCACAAACTGAGAAATGAGAAGAGAGGACAAACTGGGCACGAGCGCGCTGGTGTCAACAGGAAGCAAATGGTTGGCTTCCTAGTTGTAGAGTGACATGATAGGGGCATGATGAATCAGGAAAGGACATGTGATGGCTGATAAGACTCAAACAGGTTTCCCTGTCTGCACATCGACACTCCATAAACACAATATAAACACACCAGTCTTGAATTTTAATTATTGCTAAAACAAAGGTGTCCCAGTCTATGCTTTAATTAATATGTGGGACTAAATAAGCAGCACTGGAGACCATAGATGTTGGTTGCATTTAGCAGTTTGCCTCAAAGAAGACGTTCCAACACAAAGCACAACCCTCAGTTACAATATGAGTTGCTATGCCTCTGTTCTGGTCTGTGATTTGATTAGAGCATTAAAAAAGCACAAGAGTACTTAAGAATGATGTTTTACAGTCAAAGCATTACATGTTTTAGTATTTTGGCTAAGAGTCAAAATAATTTGACAAGAGAAATTTAACAATTCAAAGCTTCAAAGCTGTGCTCTCTACAACCGCAGTAGAGATATACAGAAGTTTCAGTACCAGTGGCATTTATTCTGCCTCGTCATGACTCTGCACTCCACAGCTCTGCTCTCTTATCTGTTCATTTATCTCCTGTCTCCCTTTGCCCTTTTTATGTAGCATTTTTGTCGTGATTTATCTCCCCTCGTCATTCTCACACTTTTCCCCCTCTCCTCTCTTCCACGAGCTCTTTGTTGGTTGATTAGTGGCCCAGACAGACTATAAGTTGTTTGCTCAGAGTATTTTTAGTAAAGCACAGACAGGCAACATTGTATTGAAGAGGTTTTGACAACAGTTGTATTATTTAGAGAGAGTGTGTGTGTGTGTGTGTAAGTGAGAGTAACACACAGAGTGGCCACTACGCGTGTGTGTTGCCGCTGAATATATGTGTTGAGGGTCCTCATTCATCACTGTTTGCCAAAACCAGATAGTGAGCACTGTATTTCAGTGAAGAGAATTCCTTTCTGTGGCGTGTTAGTGACTAGCACCACCACTCCCTAACCTCCACTGACATCAACACACCATCCAGTATGAAACAACTCCACTTGCTCTCTCAATAGAAATGAACTATATTTGAAGAATAAAGTATGTTTCATTTCACAAAGTTGTGTCTTCAGTATGCTGCATATTCCAACAAAAGGATTCTACTTCTTGAAATGTAAACAACATAATCTGTAATCATCCACTCTGCTTGTCATCTGTGGTCAAATTTGATGGATGTCGTCTGTGAGTAGAACCTGTCTTCCTGGCTGTGGTGGAACTAGTTTTAGTCAATTCAGCCACAAAACTGGCTTCTGTTATCAACCAAGTGAGACGGCATCCAGGTATGAGGATGATGGGGGCAGTGGTTGTTTTGGTCGGTTGGCTCCTTGTGGCTGTTATCAACCTGTTCTGAATGTGGGCAATTCAGGTTTTGTCCTACAGTTTGGACGACAAAGTTTCAAATGGTTTTGCTAAAACATCGAATCAAACAGTTCAGCTGTGGTCTCTTAGCTTCTCCCAGGTGTGTTGCAAATCAGATTCTCCAGTCTCTGCTTTAAGCTTAATAATAGTAGGATAATTAGTAGGACTCCACCTCATACATGGACAGTAGGTGGCCATCAGTGCCTTCCATGCACACATGCTACTGCTGGACATGCCCACAATCGCCTTTGTAGAAGAGCAAAGACACAAAGTTCAGGCTGTGTGGAGTATTTAGAGGTTGGTGAGGTTGACATAATCCACTGCCAAATTAAAAAAAAAAAAAAAATATATATATAGGGCTGCAGGGTGGCGCAGTTGGTAGCACTGTTGCCTCGCAGCAAGAAGGTTACTGGTTCGCGTCCAGGTGGGGGCACCGGAATCTTCTGCATGGAGTTTGCATGTTCTCCCCGTGCAGCGTGGGTTCTCTCCGGGTTCTCCGGCTTCCTCCCACACAGTCCAAAAACACGTTGAGGATTCTAAATTGTCTGTAGGTGTGAATGTGAGTGTGCTTGGTTGTCTGTCTCCAAGTGTGGCCCTGCGATGGACTGGCGACCTGTCTAGGGTGTCCCCTGCCTTCACCCTAAGTCGTCTGGGATAGACTCCAGCTCCCCCCCATGACCCAAGTGAGGATTAAGCGGTGTATATAGATAATGGATGGATGGATATATATATATACACTTGGGTTGTTTGATTTTTTTCAAGTTAAACAATTCCCCCCTCAAAACTCATGTCCAATTTTTCTAAGCATCATTGCCAAACAATGCAAGATTTGTATTCTTTGCCTTTTCATGCAGAGGAACAGCATTTCCATGGCTGCCTGCCGTAGAGTGAGAGGTGATCCAAACTACTTTTCTTTTAGCTTTTTGCATCTTGTCCTCTATGAGACAAACAAACAAAAGACATTGCAGCAACACTGTGGTGCACCAACCACCTGCCTCTTTCCAGTAAAGTGACACTTTTGTATTTTTGTTTATTCAGGTTGTAAACAACTCCCATTTTACAACATTGTATGGTTTAGCTGGTGCTTGGCATGCTGCTTAACTTGTATGCTAGAATGGACATCACTAGCATGTACGTCATGGCTAAATAGAATCTTTGCTGTTGTTATTGTTTCACTTTAAAATCCCAGCTTCAGCCAGATGGAAAAATGGAAGTAATCAGGATACAGAATGGTTGCAGTGTTTCTGAATTTTCCGTCAGATTTTGTCAGAGAGTCTGAGCACCAGCTGCTATGGTCCTCTGATAACAAGAAACAGCAGGTTTTAATAACTGCTAATGTTTGTTGCATTTGTGGTATTGATTTTAATTTTCACTACTATTAATACTTGTGGTGCATTGTTGTGTTTTCTTTTGGCAGCAAATACTGTTGCGTCTGATGCCAATAAAGCTCATTTAAGTTGATAAGTTGAGAATTGGTCGTTAAATTTAAAAGCTTTCATGATCAGGGAAGACATTTATTCATGTTGCAGATTATTACTTCACAGTGTAGCCTGGTTAAAGCCACCGTCCTGCTGCTTCTGCTGGTCATGTTGTGCTTTGTAGTATTTCTATACTCTGCTACCAGCCACGATGGGGAGATGTAATATTGGCTTCTACTTATTTTATGTCACTCTGGATAAGAGCCTTGGCTAAATGGAAAGTGTGAATATAGGGAATCAGGCATGGCAGTGCAATGCTAACAGTAAAGCCAGTGACCTCTCTGTGCCACCCACACACACACACACACACAAACGCACACACATATAAGTGTTTTCAGTGTCCCTGTCCTCATCACAGTCATTTCTCTGTTCTTGTGACTCGGCTGTTGGTTTAATTAAGACAAAAGTGGCTCTGAAAATCCTCCAAATGTGAGAGCTCTGAACCCCCTGTGGAGCAGAGAGGAAATGGAACGACGGAAAGATAGAAGAAGAGAGGGAGCGTGATAACGAATCGCCAAATCCTGGATTTAAAAAGAGATGGGCCCATCAAAATGAGACTGAAAGAGGGTGGGGGTAGATACATTAACCTTTCCATGACTCCAGAGTTTTACAGATGTATACACACACACACACACACACACACACACACACACACACACACACATATATATATATTATATACAGATGGGTGACAAATTAACACCAACATCAAGTATTTTAATGAGGTGTTGGGCCTCCAGAACAGCTTCAGTGCTCCTTAGTATTTCCTCATTTGATGTTTTTGAGATGGTGGAGGTGTCTAACAAGTCAGCTCATAATCCCCCATAGATATTCATCATGGTTGAGATGTGGTGACTGCGAAGGTCACAGCATATGATTCACATCATTTATCAAACCATTCAGTGACCCTCATGACCTATGGATGGTGGCATTGTCAACCATGGACAAGACCACTCCCATCAGGATAGAAATTTTTACAAATGATAAAGGTGACCAGTCAGAACAACTTTGTATTGATTTGCAATGACCCTTCTCTGGATGGGAACAAGTGGACACCAGCAAAATGAATCCTACAGTCTAACAGAGCCACCAGATTCCCTCACTGTGAGGGTCAGGGCTTCATGTTTCTCCTTTAATTTGTCACCTGTCTGTATGGAGGTGGGATTTTAAGACATGGCTATTTATTTCAGCTGGTCTGCATGAAGTACAAGAATACATTGTGAAGACAGAAAGTAACCATAGTGTACCTTAAGAGGTGCACTTGAAAGTTTCAACAAAGTTGGAGGGACATCTAGTTAACACTAAGGAAAGGCTGAGATGACAGATTTTCTTTTCTTTTGACACATCTTTCTCTTTGCTCCAGTTTATGACTCAGGCTTACAGTTATAAATGTGTGGTTTGTACATGTGAGTGTCACTGGTGCAGGCTGCAGATTGCAACATTTGCGTTTTAATCCAGCTACAGCCCTTTGTCACATACGACACCCCATCTCTCCTCATGATTTCTACCTGTCTGCACTTTAAACTTTAAAATAAAGGCAAAATGCCCCCCCTCCCAAAAAAATTGCTAATAAAATGGTAGTCTTCAAGCATAGACTGATTATTTTTAATGACATCATCGTGTATTTTCTTAAAACTCCTCCTAAGCCACAAAAGACAGTGTACAGTTTACACAGGCGGAATAATAGTCCTAATAACTAGTAAATATCTAAAATTGTCCCTATCATTACCATTAAGTCATCATCCAGTCATCAAATTAATTACCCCACCTACAAACACAATACAAGAGAAATATTATACTACATTATATCATTCAGAGGAGGCTAAAGAACCTCAAATCCACGTGGCATTAAAGAGTGATTTACAGCTACACACTGAATTCACTACAGAGATGGCATGAGAAAATGACAGCAAACTTATGTAAGATGAAAACACCAAT
Source organism: Stegastes partitus (assembly GCF_000690725.1). Classification (NCBI taxonomy): domain Eukaryota; kingdom Metazoa; phylum Chordata; class Actinopteri; family Pomacentridae; genus Stegastes; species Stegastes partitus. The sequence continues at coordinate 32,920 of NW_007578084.1, read as the reverse complement.
GAGGTCACTTTAAAGTCTCTATTGAGCAGCACTCTAAACACACAAACATGCACCGAGTGAAGCGGCAGAGTATTTGAAGCAGAGCAGGCAGACACACCTGAGAACCTGCATGCTCTGTTTGAGGAGGGAGACCTGTTGTTACCTGCCTTTAGGCTGGGTTCACACACACATACACGCAAATACACACACGGTCTGTGGCTAAACAAACCAACTATCCCAGGTGTGTGTGACTCTGTGTGTGTGTGTGTGTGTGTGTGTGTGTGTGTGTGTGTGGGCAGGCGGACCCTCCATCAGCATCCTGTCACACACAAGATGTTTATCCAATTTGTCAAGATAATCTTTCCTCAAACTGGCTGCCAAAGAGGGAGCCTCGGCTCTCTCTGTTACTCACTCACACACCTGGGGGAAGGTTCACCGATACCCACTGCCGGGCCTGAAATGGAGGCCCTCTCCTCCATCTTGCTGGCAGATAGCTTTCTGTTTGTCTTCAGCAAAAACTAAGGTCAGCTTGGTTTCGTTTTGAATTTCATACATGAAATATTTCATCTAAAGTGTCTGCGCCTTCAACTTTCATTGGCTCGCGTTACTTCACCCTAAAAACAAAATGTTTATTGGAACTTCCAGGAATACTAATTTAAAACTTAACTTCATGGTAAACGAGTAGTTGAAGACAAAAGATTCCGTTCCAGGGTAGTAGTGATCTAGTTTAAACTAGAATAATCATCAATCACAGTAAAACACTGCTTCAACATGAACGACACTGCATTTCTGAAGCAAAGAGTTTTCGTTCACATACATGAGTCTAATAGGCGAGTGCATGCTAAAAGCTATAAAAAGTCATGATCTAGTAATAATGTAATCCTAAAATTCTATATATTATGGATATATTGCATGATACAACTTGTGCGGATGGACATTAAGTGTCAGTCAGGGTGGGTAATTTAATTTATTTGTTGTTGTTTTTCTTGTGTGTATTCTTACATCATGAGAAACAACATTTTGTTTTTAAATACTCTGTATGTGGAATTTACAAGAAATGAACTTGAATCTTGAATCATATTTCTCCGTTGGTGTGTTGACGAGAAGTCTTCGGGGTTTTATTTAGTTAACTAATTGAGACCAGATTTTGGACCTGAGTTAAGTCACATCCAAATGATACTATGTCTGCTTGGATAGTGACTTGTTATATAACCACAAGACTGTGTGTCAATATGTTGTATACATGAGTGGATTCATCATCAGCTCTGATCAGGTGCTGCATCATTAAATTACTGGTGCCGCTACTGATCACTTTTATCCCTATTATGAAATGTTTCTATCCTGATGGGAGTGGACTCTTCCAGGATGACAATGTCTCCATCCACTGAGCGGTTTGATGACTATGAACACCATGTGAATCATTAACCGTGACCTTCACAGTCACCACATCTCAGCCCAGCTAAACACAGTGTAAGATTTTGAGCCGACATGTTAGACAGCTCTCTCCATCTCCTCCTCGTCAAATCACCAAATTAGGAAAAAAAAAATAAAAAATTGGAAGAATGATGTTCATCCCTCCAGAGTTTCAGAGACTTGAAGAGGCTGTTCTGGCAGCACATGGTGGCTAAACTACGACACTATATGTTGGTCGGAAAGTCTAGGAGACTGTGATGGGTATTTTTCACAGATTTTTGATCATTTATGCACCAAATTATCAATCTATTAACGAAAAAAAAAAAAATGAAAACACTAATTGATAATAGAAATAGTCATTAGTAGCAGCCCTATCTGGTTTTTCAAAATGAAGACCGTCACCTTCAGTAATTCAGCCTGACTGTGTGCACATGTGTGGCTCTGCTAGTCTGCATATCACCCACATAGTTAGCTCAAGGGCAAATTTGCACTTTGTGAACAAACTCCCCAACCGGAAGCTTTTATATTTTCAGCCTCAAAGTTAATTAGAAACCTTAACCCTGATATGACTGAAGACCTCATTCCCCAGCTTGAATCAGGTATACAAAAAAAAATATGGTGATGGAATTTGAAAATGTAATAGTTTCTTGACCTTGAAGCTTGGCCGGGAAAAAATAAAACTCTGCCAGGTAGCAACTCTTCTCCATAGATTACCAATCTGCTAAAAGGAATAAGAACAATGTCTGATATTTCCTACCCAGGATTAGACATAATGTTGTCCGTTATACCTAAATAAAAACGGCACAGTGATTTGCATAAATAAGCAGCACAAACCCAGCCAGTGCATGCATACATGCACACACACTCTCTCTTATATGCTCACATGCAAATGCTCACACACATACTGAAAGTCAAAAATCCTGGAATGTTGCAAAGCTGATGATTTTCTAATGAATGGTTTCATTGGCCATGGTGAGGATTAGTGTAAAGGGATTGGAGGGGAATATTTACATGGTTTTAATGATTCCTCAACTTTATATTTAGAGGTTCGTCTTATCAGCTCCAATCATCTCCCAGCTTGGAAAACAAACCGCCGAGTCGAGCGACGGCACAATTACACGCCTCTGCCACGCACACGTTGGTCTGTCGCCTCCGACAACATCTGTACTGTTAATATGTAACATATTAAAATGTCTCTGGGAGGGAGAGATGAAAGACTTAAACACTTTAAAGTCTCGGGCCCATCCCTCATCAAACATTTTAACACTCTCACTTATAAGTTTAGCTTTCTTAAATGAAAAGAACAGAAGGCTTCATGGGGATATATGAAATCCTGCTCACACTTCTCTAAGTGTTATTCCTTAGCTGGAAACACTCTGCCAACATATCAAAGTGTTGTAGATTTCCTTGTGATTTGTTGATGAGCTGCTTCTCTGTTGGTGTTCAGGCTGGGCTGCATTTTGGTGAAATGACGGGTTATGTCGTCCAAGGACTGGCTTTGAGTTCAGAACTCCTGCATTATTACAGGAGCCAAGAGGAACATTTTTCAGTTTCGGTTCAAACTTATGTGAAGGGTTCCAGCGAGTCTGAAAAGTAGACCTTTATGAAAAGCCTGGCAGGTGTCAGGGGTCATTTCTTTGAGTAATGTGGGTACATGAATCTGGTTTTTGTGCACACAAATTAGTGTCAAGTTATTGCAGCTGTAGAGCCTGTTTAAGGTTGTTCTGGCTTCTCAGATAGGAAAGCACTTATAGACCGTTATGGGCAGGGTGTCAAATTATTAATTTCAGCAGTTTGATTGAGCAGCAATTGTAGTTTGGAATGGAGGTGTTTATGAATAGTGAAGTTGCTGGTTCTTGTTTGGTTAATTACCAATTAGGTGTGCATGTGTGTCTGTGAAAACATGAAGAGAGAATGTTTCAGGTCACAAACAAGCTCAGGCAGCTGCTCAGATTTATTAGAGTGTTGCTGAAAGTTTGAAATGCATTGTGTCATCCGCATCTTGAATATCCTTGGCTTCCTGAGAAAGTAAATGTGTCATTGGTACAAAATAATTAGCCTACAATATATTTTTATTGGTCCACAAACTGTACAATCCTTTGGCAAAATACTGACAGTACTGTGCATTGTAAGAAGGTACTGGCTGTATGCTGCGTATGATTTCCTGACTCTAACAACCACTTTTGATCATACAAAGAAGGAGTAAAGCACAGACTTTGTATAAAGATGGACGTACTCCTGAACAGTTCAGTGTGGTGGCTCTGGCCGTCACCATCTTGGCAGTGCTAGACTCTATCTTACTCCTGGCTAATCTAAAAATGAGCAAAGAGGTGGAGAATGAAAGTGGTTACACCCATAATTAAGTAGAACTTTAAGCTTTAATACAATTTAAACAGGTGAGTTATTTAAACATTCACAACCAGCACACTTGTTATGAATGGGGAAATTAGCTATAGAGACCAAAGCTGCTTTTTAGAGGTTTGTTATCAGGCTGTAAACATATTTATTTCTGCTGTAAATTGGGCATTTTTACATGGGGGTCTTAGGGGACTGACTTGTTCCCTGAACCAGCCTCAAGTGGTCATTTGATGAACTGCAGTTTGAGTGGACACTTGGACAGTTGTTTGTTAGAGGAAATTGAGGTGGATATTTGAATGTCCCTGGTAACCATAATTTAAAGCAAATATCCTGTCATGACAACAATCTTTCCCTAACCATAACAAATTGATCTGAGTAGAATGAAACTAAACAGACCATAGCCATATTGATGTGTCACATTAATAAATGTTCACAAGAGTTCTGACAGAAATCAATCACTCGGGCCCTTTCTGAACGCACTGACAAACAACCGACTTTGACATTTTGTTTTAAGAACTTGTTGTCTTATTTTGGCTCTTGTTGCCATGGCGCTTTGCCCACCTACACTGCTCATAAAGGATCTTAGGCTGTAACGGCCTTTAAAGTGTGTTATCAGACTTCAGGGGAAAACGAGATGCCTTGAAAGCTGCAGCTTGAAAACCACGGACACACACACACAACACTGCAGAGGCTTTTCTTATCTGGTCTGCAGGGGAGCTCCAATCAAAGACAGATATTTGACGTGGTGGCAGCATATGGCTTTAAACTAGTTGTGACCTGCTCTTTGTCTCTCTGTCCTTCCTTGTGTCTTACTCTCTGTGTGTCACACAACCACAGAAACCCCTCACTCTCTCCTTTGAGGGGGAGCACATGCTCGAAAACAGACTCGTCATACAAAAACAGAACGCTCTTATCTTCATCTGTGTTTTGTTGTTTTGATGAATGTTCGGATGTTTTTCCTACAGCACCCAGTGAGGTAAGTAGCCCACACACACACACACACACTGGCATAGCAGAGGGAGCAAGGGACAGGTTAGGCAGGTTTTTTTCCACTAGACTGGGACTAAACATGAGCTGCTTGCTCAGGAGCAGCTTGCACCATCACCACCCAGTTCACACAGACCTGCTGTTCTAACATCTCACTGCAGTTCTCACAGGTTGCCTTTGTGTCTCCTTATCGGCAAGCAAAAGTTGCTCAACAGGGAAATGTTGTTCAAGAGTATGAAAGTATGTGGATGTTGCAAGTAAAGTAGTGGAAAGTCCTAGTTAGGAAGATCAGAATTCAGGAATGAGGCTATTTTTGGCTGCAGCTGTGAACGTAAGAGGTGCATTATGTTAACGGTAACAAAAATTCAAGGCTATTAGATGACACATCTCAGAGTTCATCAGAGCTGTTTTAAGCATTTTGGAACAAAGCCAGGTGAAGTCCCATGTAGTTCCACATTGGCCTATTGCAAGGCGGACTGTTTGCTTGGTGACTGCAAAGAGCCAAGAAATGGTCACATTTCACTGATAACGTGATATAAGGTGTTAATTGAGGAGCTTTTGAGGTGCTGGTAGGTAGATTTATTGCTGTTGGAGACAGTTAGGTTTGGTGTTTCGCAATCTTTTCAGCCTTCATGCTCAGCTGAGTTACCTGTGGACAAATGTGTAGGAATATAAATCACACTTGTTGCAATGTTTTAAACAAACTTCACACCAACTTGTACTAAATAGGCTGGAATAACAGACTCATTAATCAGAATCCACTACAGTGCAGTCATTGCCTCTGAGCTCTGCAGCAGTGTATATACACCTAATTCAGACCCTTGATTATAAGACAGACATCTACCATATCATTCATGTACCTATATATGATGTTAAACACAGGGGTAGTGTAGGACTTCTAGTTCAAATGGGGCATTTCATCCCATCAAAATTTAGCTAAGTTGTGAAGAGAACCAGCTTTAGGCTACAAAAGCACTTAAATTACATCTCTTAACTCCAAAGTCCATCACTTCCATTTTTTTTTCTGATAGTAAATTCAGTCACTCAAGCAATCGATCATATCTTGGCTCGGCCAGACAGGATGAAAGATAAAAGACTACCTCTCTCTCTCTCTCTCTCTCTCTCTCACACACACACACACACACCTGCTGCCGGGCCGATCGTGTTTTCTTTCATCACGTGTGTCTCTCTGCAGAGCTCGCAGACATTAAGTCAACCAGCCTGTTGGAGTGATGAATAGGCTGCGGACAGCTGAGAGCACCTTCTGTCAGGGAAACAGTCTGTACGGAGAAGGTGGAAAGTTGCCTTAGAATAGAAATGGACAAACCACTGGCAACCTTCTCAAATCCACATTCTTCAGTGGTCATTTTCCTCATACAATGGGACAAGGCTGAAAGTTGTGTCGGAGCTCAGAAATTCTTGGTTTGAAGATATTATGATTTCATCTTCAGTGCAGTTGTGCTTCAGTACAACCAAATGTGAGACACAGACATCAATGGCTCAGGAAGCTGATTTCTATCTCAGTGAAATGGCAATCACATGCCATCAGGCCAAAGGAGATATTTACTGTTACCTTACCACAGTGGAGTGCTTACACCATGTACACGTAACAAAAGCTTTTTTTTTATTAACAGATGCCAAGTGTTTCAGATTTGTTGCTGGGGACTGTAACCCATGGTCCCTGCCCTATAGTCACAGAGAACTTAATGCATTTGTCAGCTTGTCAACTGAAATAACATTGGTGGGACAGATATGCATCAAGGTTCAGACTGATTACAAAAAACCTCCGAACATTAAATTTGTCTAAATGGAGAAGACGCCAAGCTGGATGAATGAGGTGAAATTAAATGGGTCTCACTTGTATTATCAGACTACAATGTGAAGATATTACCTGTTGAAACATAGTAATTTGTGAACTGTCAGAGATTTTACTATATTGTTTTAACTGAGGTAGCCGCCCATTAACTCTTTTCGGGCAATGTCTCATCAGTGTGATGGAGTACACTGTCAGGATTTTCCAAGAGCAGACATTTGAGTGTGATTATTTTATTATTAAAAACTTTCTCAACTGTGTTGACAGAAAGTTTAGAATGGGAGGATGATTTTCATGATTTAAAATTACACACAAGTTGTTGGAAGATTTAGTTCATAGTGCCTATCAATTCCGTGCAGTTCAATAGCAGTTGATTCAATCCATCCATCCATCATCTATACACCGTTTAATCCTCACTAGGGTCGTGGGGGGCTGGAGTCTATCCCAGCTGACTCAGGGTGAAGGGGGGACACCCTGGACAGGTCACCAGTCTATCACAGGGCTACACTTAGAGACAGACAACCAAGCACACTCACATTCACACCTACGAACAATTTAGAATCACCAATTAACCTCAGCATGTTTTTGGACTGTGGGAGGAAGCTGGAGAACCCGGAGAGAACCCACACTGCACAGGGAGAACATGGAGACTCCACACAGAAAGATCCTGGGTGTCCTCACCGGGACCTTCTAGCTGTGAGGCAACGGTGCTCACCACCGAACCACCTTGCAGCCCTCAATTCAATTCAATTCAATTCAATTCAATTCAATTCAATTCAATTCAGTATTTATATATATATATATATTGACCGGTTAGGTTGAGAGGAGAGTATAGAGAGACAAACGTGAAGAGTAACAAACAGAAAGACAAAAAAACAAAAGAACAATTTATTGTCATAAATACTGATTATTACCGTTGAGCAAAAATATTCACACAACAAAATGAGACGTACCAACAGTTCTCAGTGTCTGAGTGCACTGATGTTCTTTCATGTTTTTGAGCATTAATATGACCAGTTCTGTTATGTATTTTCATCTGTAACTTAACACACCGTGCACTTACAGTATGTGCATGAGTGTGTGTGTGTGTGTGCTTGTGTGGTCATGCATAACCTGTAAGTGTCCAGATGAGTGTAAAATGGGGCTGTTAAGTGAACTAAAAAAAAGTTTTCAGTGGGCCTCAATCTGGTTTTAGTTCTGTCCCAAAGCACACTCTAATGGAGCATGACAGCTCCCTGGTTCCCTGATGGCCTCTGACCCCAATCACGGTGGTGTGGGACCCTACCCTACCTTGCACTGCTCACATGGACTCACACACACACCTCAGCACATTGTTTCAACAGATTAGAGAAGATTGCTGGAGAGCTCTGTCAGACGTGCAGCTTGTGTGCACAGCAGAACGAGTTAGAGACGACTGGGAAGAGGCGTTCTCATTTCCTGTCTGTCGCTCTGTCCCCGTCTGTCTCTTGTTTTCCCTATGATGACTTACTCCTGTTTACATGTGCCGTTTGACAGACACGGGTAAATACATGAAGTAATAATGTAATAACTGTGTGGTCTTTGTCAGCAACTGATGTTATTTTGGTTGGAATCAACAGAAGAAGGAGGCTGATAGCAGGAGGAAAAACACAATAAAGAAGCACCAACACAGGTTTCTGAAAATCAAATTAGGACCATTGTTACACTTTTCAGGTTATAAATAGAATAGAATAGAATAGAATAGAATAGAATAGAATAGAATAGAACTTTATTGATAAATAAATAAATATTCTGCTTTAGTATGCTCAGTATATAAACACACCAACCTCCAGGGCTAAAAATTGAAGCCAACGCAGAAGGAGTACCGACTCTAGTTCTTTAAATGGCCATTTAGGGCTGGCCTCAAAAGTGAGTAAACCCCCTTAGACCGTTATGTTAAAACTCCCAACTTTACTGCAGCATATACATGTTTACAGCCTGATTCTGGCCCATGGTCAACCTAAACTCCACTTGCTTTCCACATCTTTGCTCATTTGTGGATTCGCTGGGAGACAGACAGTGTTAGTCAATGACAAGAGGACCACTGACCTTCAAATTGCTCTTCAGAAAAACTATGAGTGATGTCATGGGGTTGTTTTCGTTTTTTATAAATAAAACATGTGGTCAGTCAGAAATAAAGAATTTTGAGGTACCCTGCCATGTGTGTGGCTATGTTTTCTTTACCTGTTTTCTTCAAAAGGTCTTCAGCTTAATATGTTAAACTCTATGAGATGACATGTGTTGTGAATTGTGCTATATAAATAAAACTGAACTGAATGTTTTGTGTCATTGAGATCAATGAAGCTCAGTGAAAAAACAAAAGACTAAAGTTAAGCAGTCCTGTGCTTAGCTGTTTGCAACATTATGCTAAGCTACCGGGGTATGCCAAGCTACCAGTCCATGAAAAGGAAGGAGTTATTTGACATAGCACTTTGTTAGTTATTAAATCCATCAACCAATGATGAGCCAGGCTGGGAAACATTTTGGTTCTGATGTCAAAATCAGCCTTTGCTGTGCTGTGTTCCAATGGTGCAGGTCAGGGGAGAACTGTCACTCCTTTGTTCCTGACTTGCTTAAGTGCTCTGTTGCTTGTAGAGGTAGTTAGTTAGGCAGCCCATTCTGGTCTGCTGCACCTCAGTATCACTCTGCTGTAGGGAGGAAACAAACGCTCTTGTTTGTATTTTTTTATTTTATTTTTTTTCAAGCTCATCCCAATCTTCTTGGGCTAAGAGAAGGATGTGGTTATGGTGTTCCCTCAAAATAGTGACTGGTTGAATTGTTTTGGTGGAACATTTACATGCAGGGAGAGAATCACTGTCATTAAAATGAATAATCAGCTGACAAAAACGAGCAGGATTGCCTTACTCCACGATCCAAGTCATTTGGAAAACATGAAATTTTAAGTGTGGCGGTTTGCTGACTCAAGGTGGTTGCTGTTTCCAGTACTGAAGTGGATTTTGAAAATGATAACATGTAGATAGTAGAAGAGAATAAACCAGTTTGAGGAGGCCAATGGCAGACTGATACCTGTAACCTATATCTGCTGAGTCAGACGACTGCTTCCACTACTTAAACTTGTTAACAGTCAGTCGTTCCTGCTTAACGAGGACTAACGTAGGCTGGCTCTCACATCGGTGCCTTAAGAAATCAGTTTGGTGTGTTGTCCCAAGCAGACTACATGGTCAATGAGACTTATATCCAGAGGTCAGAGAGCTATTAGAGGAAAAAAAAAGGTGAGAGTGAGAACAACTAAAAAAACTGGGGATTTCTTGACCCGCTCAGGCATGTAGTCCCGGTGAAATGATTGCACTGTTTATGAAATAGCTTACATTTAAATTTGAACTAAATTCAATGACAATAAAACAGTGAACAAATTCAGCTGTGGAATTCAAAATGTATTAACAAATTAACTAAAGTTGACATGGGAGAAAGGATTGGTCTGCTGAGGGCTGATGGTCTTCACCTGTATTGCTAGTGAGAGCACTGTTTTCTGTGGCTTAGATGTAGCAATTAACACACATAAGATTTTGTCTAGTTGCAATATTTATCAGCATTACAGAATTTGTTGGTTGATTGTCAAAGAGCATACCGGAGCAAAGACGAGATTGTAACTATTCCAACTCTTAAATGAATGATTTCAGTTAAGATGGTAAATGAATTAGTTTTTCCAACATTGTTACATCTGACCAGACCGTACCAAATTTTGGTATTTTGTGTTACACAAATGTGTAAATCTAGCTAGCTGCATCAGGTAATGCAAAAAATAAAAACTAAATCAAAACAACTGCATGTGTTTTATAATGTTTTTTTTCTTTGCACGCATTTGTCTGCTAATAAGGGGTCATGGGCCGTGATTTCGGCGGCACTGTAGTAACACAACTCTTTCTCTCATCGTTAACATCAGCAACACACACACACACACACACACACACACACTTACATCTGTCTGCTGTCCGTCTCCTGTGGTTAGTGTCAGTGGTTGTCAGTGTGTGTGTGGCTGTGAGACGCTTCAAATACTTGTGACAGAATCCCAACCAAGCAGAAAAGAGGCCACCACACTTGTATGTACATGCGTACGCACACAAATTTGTGTGTGCGTGTGTGTGTGTGTGTGTGATGCAGATGTCCAGTGACAGCTCGCTGCTGGGGGTCATCTGGAAGCAGCTGCCTTAGGGACAGAGGGCAACACACACACACACACACACGCATGCACACACACACACACACACACAGATACACAGGATGTCATCATGTGTAATTTGGTGTGTTGTCACCAAAATTTCTATAAAGACATATACAGTAAATTATTAGTGACAATAAACATATTTAGCCACAACAAGACATGCTTCAGATCTACTCTAAACTTTAAACACCTTAATTTTTTTTGGAGATGCTGATTTCAATGCTTGTGCAAACTTCAGGTGTCATTGGTAAAACAAACCAGAGGCCCATTCAGAGCCTTGACTACTCACATTTTCTATGTTGCATAAATAATGTCAGAAGATACAGGTAGGTACATTTCATGCAACTGAAAGATATAAAGCATTTCAATTAGCATTTGCTCAGATAGAATAGCTGTCAAATGTTGTGAATAGATTTGTTGTAGTGTTTCTCTTTTTGCACAGATGCTCAGTGTGGCTCCCAGCGACACACTGATTCCTTAAACAGTAAAAACTGGGCAGTAGTTGTTTGCCCCCTTCCACCTCTCCCTCAGCCATCCCTCCTCCCATCCTGCAGCTGTATCCAAAAGACAGGAGGAGGTAAAAAGGGGGATGAGGTAAGTGGAGTAGGGTGTGGGGGGCAGGAGACCACCAACCCCTGTGGAGAGCATTGCTCCATTCCCACACCACAGGTGACTGCCCTCCATCCCTCACTCTTTTTTTTCTTTAGTCTTCCCTCATTCATTTCTCTCACTCCAGTTCCTCTCTCGTTTCTTAAAGAAACAGTTTAGCCAAAATCAAAATTCCGTCAGGATCTCCTCACATGTTTACTGTTTATTGCCACCAAAGTGACAGAGAAGTACAGCAGAGCTTAAAATAGACCAATGTAATCCAAAATCTTAACTGAAAAGGCCAAAAATGTCAGTCCAGCCCAAAACACAACACTGACACTGGACAGCTATGCATAAAATCTCCGACAGACATGAAGTTAGGGTTCGAGGAGGAAGGGTTGTGGTGACAGTAACAAAAAGACATGAATAAAAGTCTGGTATTGGTCAGTGATAAGACATAAAAGTCTATTTTTGCATCTGGAGCTTGAATAAATTGCATGTTTAGCTACAAAATATTTGGATTACATTACATAAATCTGTGCTCTTTTTGCACCAGAGTTGTTGTAAAGAAAGTAAAGATGATAATGAAACCAGGTGTTTCTGCATGTTCCTACAGAGCAGATAAGAAATTGAACTAGTTCTTTAACATCTTCATTCCAGTCCTCTGCAGTGTAAATGTCACATTTCCTCTCACACTGACATATAGACAAAATAAAGAAAAACTAACATAAGTGTCTACTTAAGGTGCTGCACCATCATGTACTGGCAGAACAGTGCCTTGGCATTGGTTCTCCATTTCTCAGGAACTGTACTGGAGGGATGAACACTATTTTTCTAAAAGATCTTCCCTCATCTGTTGCCTTGAAGATGGACGTGGAGAACATGAATCTCCCACTTGTGTTCAGTTGGGTTATGATGTGGTAACTCGTCAAACTCTTCAGTTACTCTTCCTGCCGTATGGATGGGGGCATTGTCATCCTGGAAGAGACCACCCCCATCAGGAAAAAAATATTTCATCACAGCATAAAGGTTATCACTTAGAACAACTTTGTGTTGATTTGTAGTAAGCCTTCCTTAAGCAGCAACCTTTGGGGCTGTAAAATGAAGTGCCAAAAACTGCTGTTCCTTGAATGGCCACTCGAGGCTTGCTACAAAAGTGCATCAATCCTTACAGACCCCCATGTTCAAATGCCCAACTTTACAGGAGTAATAAACATGTTTACAGTGTGGTCCAAAAAACTGTTTTAGTCTCTAAAGCTAGCTTCACCATTCATGACAACTGTGCAGGAGATAAATGTCTCCAGAACTCACAAGTTTAAATTGTATTATGACTGAAAGTTATATGTTATTAAGCGACAGATGGGTGCAATGATGGGACATTGCCCTGTAACATTTATATTACATGAGGCTCATTCCTGCTCCAGCTCTTTGTCCATTTTTGAAAAGCTGGAAATTAGGAGCAGTCAGGAACTGCCAAAATAGTGAAGGCAAGAGGTGCACACATTCACCCCTAACTAGCTACTTTTTAGCACAGAATTTATTGTGGCACTTTATTAGTCATTCTAAAGCTAATATTATTACCTCACTTTGCATGGTCATATTCTACAACCACTAGGCAACTGAGTAGGTGAATTCCCCAAATAACCTCCCTGTGTAGTGATAGTAAGCAAGGATGTTGTTGAACATGTATTTCCTTCTTAATGTATGGGAATTATACAATGGTACTACCATAAGAATGGCCATTGTTCCTGACTAAATGTGGTCTGTACTTCTGTAGCAAAACACAAAACTGCAAGTGTTAATAGTGTCCAAATAACTCTCAAGTCTCTCTCGCTCTGAAAATGTTTCCCATTTCATAGTGAGGCCTTGCTCATAACCAATGTAGAAGTAGTTTGACAAATATCAGACAGGTTCCCTGTTCTGAAGTCACATCCTCTTTACACTATACAGTAAATCCATATTAGCACACAACTACCATAATTACTTGATCATATTTGTATATGCAGATGTTATATCTCTATTCAATGGTAGAAAAACAAAGTCAGCACAAGTAGAACTATCTCCTTCATTATTGGTCCATGTTACAGATTTTTAAACATTTCTTTTCAAGGTTCCCCAAAGCTCTGAACAGAGAAACTGCTCGAACTGACTGTATAATTTTGTATTTATCCAGCTGTTTACCATTCCAAATCCTGTGTTTTGTGATGCAGGCTGAGCAGACAACTGATGTTGTGTTCTATGTTTTTCGTTTTCCATTTTTTCCAGGCGAGCAAACTAATTAAAATGACTAATACTCCCTCCTGAGATTGACACTTCCCCAGCTTCCACCTGCTTACAGCATAAGGTCAGAGGACAAGGGTTAACTTTGAATATGAGGGGTCGTGGGTGCTCGAAGGGGTCATGGTGTGTGTGTGTGTGTGTGTGTGTGTGTGTGTGTGTGTGTGTTGTCAGAGGTGGTATTACACAAGAAAAATGTGACTCAGCTTTTGTTCCATTTACTGTAGCAGCAGATGCTCTTCTCGTGAATTCCTTCTTTTTTCCCCCAGGAACTCGAATTCAACAGTCATCAAATTTACTACAAAGTGGGAGGTTTAGAGAGATTTTAAATGTAGAAACGTAAGTAAAGGACTCATTTTCATTTCTGATCCTCAACTGTGGTCACTTTACTCTTTGATTATTATGATGAGTGTTATTATATATGAATTCGGTCTGCTACAGCTACAACAACACCACTTGTGGCCACATCCTATCCAAAAATGGGGAGAAAAAATCTGTGAATATAAGAATTTCACTTGCAAATTTTCTTGTGTCCACTGGATTGAAATAATATTTGCAATAAAATGTTAAAATCTCACAGGTAAACAAAGGTGTCTTGCTTAGTTTCCCCTGGCCTGTTAAAAAGGTCAGCTGTGAAGGTGATACAATCTTTTCACCACAAATTGGTGAAAATCAAGCAGCAACCTCTGGGGTTGAGAAATAAAGCCAACACAAGTCCCCAAGAGTGCAGTTTCTCAAATAGCCACTTGCTGCTGGCTCGAAAAGTGAGTCAATCCTCATAGATTCCCATGTAAAAAATATTCAACTTTACAACTGAAATAAACATGTTTACAGTACAAAAATGGTTTTGGGTTCTATAGCTAATTTCTTGGTTCTTTCATAACATGTTAAAAGTATGTGAAATGATTGTATACTGCTTTTAAAACCCTTACCATAAGCTATATTTAATTATATCTACAGTCGTCCTCAAATGTATTCAGACCCTCCCATTAAAGAAAAGGCAAAATTCACAATAGTCACTCAAAAAACAAGAAATTGAAAAAAGTCATAATAAATAAAAAAAATTGCTAAATTATAATTTAGTGAAACAAGACATTGCTTTTGAATTGTGGTTGAAAAGAATAATAATAATTTTAAAAAAACAAACAAAACTGTCCTGGACAAATTAGAGCGCTTTGCTGATGAGCAGTGGCCAAAATCCAAACACCTGTCAACAGGTGCAGAAGTCTGATTGAGAGTTACAGAAAACACCTGATTGCAGTGATTGGTTCAAAGGGATGTTCAACAAAATGTTAGTTTGCGGGTCCCATCATGGTTGTTTGATTGTTTTTTTGAAAAATATATATTTTTGTTGAACCACAATTCAAAAGCAAGGTCATGATTTTCATAAAATGTTTTATTTATTATTACTTTTGTCAATTTCAACTTATTTCAGTGACAGCTGTTTTTTTCCTTCTTTAATGGGAGGGTATGAATACATTTGAGAACGACTGTAAACTATGACTTTAATGAACAAAGCTGGCTTTACAAGATGTTTGTATTCAACTGCTTGTTCCTACATCATTCTCTGAATGTTTCTTCTGCCCCTCTCTTCAATCTAAAATCATTAATCTTCTAACTTATCGTCACAAGGTAAGTTATAATATATTGTTATCTTAACTATGTGTTCATGATTGTAATGACAGCTGATGATGGGAGAGGAAGCACATAAAAGATCAATATCTTTATCATGATAATAGCATATGTAATGTACCAAATATAGCAGCAATATACAGCTAATTTTCATTCGATATTTTATTTCAAATATGCACATTTGTATATTTGTTACTGCTTATTAACTGCTTTTGTTGTGAGACAGTTGAGTTTTGAGAAGGTACATTGACAGAAGAAAGAACAGATCTAAGATTACAGTATCACTGCTCCTGTATTTATTACTGTCCCTGTTTCTCCCTTCACCCTCTCGCTCGCTCTCTCTGTCTTATTTGGGCCAAAACATGAGATCACCTGGCAGTGAGACATGAAGGTTCAAGTTCCACAATAGCTCTGCATCTCCAATCATTCTCTGTGTGTGTGTATGTGTGTGTGTGTGTGTGTGTGTGTGTGTGTGTGTGTGTATTATCACACTTCATCTCTTGTTTGGGTTTCAGTAGGTTACACACGGCTGCTGAGAGGACGCTGTATGATTACCATTCATAGTGCTACAATGAGCTCATCTGATTTCATACACACACACTTGTACATATGCAGATACACAACATCCACATGCACACATTTCCATGCACTGAGCTGAACATAGACTCAGGCCACACATGTATACACACTCAGCCACACTTGCATGAAATCGCTTACGTAAACACAGATACTGTACATGCACAGCCCGCAAAGCTGCTGTAATAACACAAACAATGTGAGTTCAATCCTTACTTTTGTTGTTGTTTATGCACAAGGTATTCCATGACCTCAGTTCAAGTTCTACTAACTTTTGTTTTGGTGTAGAGTAGCGCACTGAATGCAGACTCTGTTGAAGAGATAAATGCGCAATAACTGATCTACATGGCTAAATATCTAGAGTGACATTTTCACTCACACTTTCTTCTTTTCATTTTTCTAACTGTTCCCAGTATATGGTAATATACTGCCAGTAATATGGTTTCATCCTAGAAATACGTTTCTGTCTTATATGTTTGCTATTCCTGCACCAGACCCACATTTGTATATAATCATGGACACTTATATTAATTAGACCACTGATAAATACACATTTATAGTGAATTTTGACTTCTGTTCTGCTTATTTTCCATTGTTCGGTTTCTAATATTGACAAAAACAAACAGCAATAATCATATCTAATCCAAACACTCATACTAGTCTGCCTTACTGCTTTTTACTTCTAATTACAGCAGTGTAACTTAACTGCTGCTCTGACAGCTAATCATTCAGGATTAGAGAATTAGCCTAATACTCTAAAATGTAAAAATACAAATTCAGAATTAGGGCAAATAAAAGCTGCTATAATTAATTTTCAAATTAATTTCTTTTTAATTAATCTTAATTTAACATTTTTCAAATTTAATAACATTCATTTGCAGGTGCGTTTAGCTGCATGTTCCAGAAAAATCCAAGAAAACCCAGAAGACAAGTTTTTAACCTCAAAAATCATGTTGAACAAACTGTCAATGCCCATTTAAATTGTTTGTTTGAATTGTTAGAGTCCACCAATTTTACACATAATGACCAACCTGACAAAATAACAGAGTTAGTGTTGCTCCGCTTATGTCTACAGTCAACGAATCCTGTGCTTCAAACAGGCAGCAAGGAGTTTGAGAAACTAGGCTTGTGTGGCCACCAACTTCATTAAAGAGTAATAATAAGTTGCTTTACGATAAAACATTACTATAATTTCTATAATTTTTTTTACATTTTGTTGTTTTCCCATGTGGTAGCAGTTTTATATCTGTGACAAAATTACCACACAAAGACAACAGATTATATGACATAAAGGGTGATGTGACGTGGTGTGCTGTATTTTACAAACTTGAGTAAAGTGAACATTTTTACGCTTTGGATTACTCACATCTCCTCTGACGGCAGCATAGGTGACCTTTACTGTATCACATAAGGTAACGAAAGTCATCAGTCATTTTCAAAAGGCTTCATTTGATCTTGGTCTAAAGCCTTTTAGGCGTGCCTTGTATGTGTGGTAAATAACCACAGCATTACGAAACCAGAAAAGCCATTAGTTTATGTCATATGAACCTGGTCGACCAGAAATCCACATGCAAACTTAGTCAAGAAACCAGGTGAGGTTTGTGAGGGGCGTGGCTTAAAACCTTCAGCATTCTCTACATGTTATGTTGCCACGGCAACTGCAGTACACCCAGGTTTCTAGCAGCCAGGCACTAAACCCTGTGTGACCTGATAATTACCGGGCCACACACTTGCACAAACACACACGCAGACACTAGAGAGAGATCGTGGAGACCGCGCAACACTGCTATCTGCTGTTTGATAAAACAGAAAGCTAGACAGACCTCTCAGTTAGCAAACACTCCAGCTCAGGCTGACAGACAGGTGGGAAGGACAGACAGAGCTAGAGGGCAGACAGGTATGGACAGGAGGACAGACAGGACTGACAGGTTGGTTGGACAGGTAGAGTACAGACACAGAGAAATACAGATATTAAAAAAAGCAAAGTAAATCAGAGAGTTACAAAAACAGACTGTTAGGTCAGAGAGACGAGTACACATAAAGTGAGATACAGTAGGTCAGATAGGACCCCAGACAGAGCAGAAAGCAGGTTCAGAAATGGACAGGTGTAGAGTCACAGTGCTAGATCTGACAGACACCTACTAAAAAACAGGTGAGTCAGGAAGTTACAGCGATAGACAGGTAGGTACAGACAGACAGAGACATACAGGCACAGTAAGACAGGCTTGGACTAACAGATATAGGGAGACGGGTACAGAGGCAGGAAGGTAAGAAGTGAGAGAGATGTGCAAAGAAACAGGGACAATCGCAGGCAAGGATAGAAAGACAGGTATAAAAGCAGATAGATACAGCGATAGCGTAGGCCAGAAAGCTGTGTACATTATTGAGCAAAAAGGTAAAGGGATATAAAGTCTGGACAGGAAGGTCAGACAGGTACAGAGACAGACAAGCTGTTAGACAGGTTTGTCAGACAGACAGGCCTGTTGGTCTTCATGCTCATAACAGCTGTAATTATTGAATTAGTCTGAAAGTTCAGTCCAAGGCCTCCTCACATTTCACATCGAAGCTAAGCTGCACTACAGAGCTGTAATCCTTCGCCTGCCAGCCCCAGATCAATTTATGTGTGTGAGAGACAGTATGAGATATGAGAGCGAGGTTGCGTGTGTTTATTTTCATATATGAGAGCAAGTGCTTGTGTGTTCACTTTCCCTTCCCCTCCACACCCCTTCTCCTCATCTTTCCCCGCCACCCCCTGTCACACACACACACACACAACCACACAAACACACACACACACACACACCTGTGTGAGTGTTTTCAGGTGTATTTGGTTTGGTTTGGTTGGGAGGGAGGGAGTGGAGTTTGCTGTATTATCGCCCTGAGAAACCTCTGATCTCTAAATGTACTCGCTAAAACCCTGCTGCTTGGAGGAGGGTTTACACAGACGCAAACACACACACACACACACGCACAAACACACACACACACACACACACACACACACACACACACACACGCACAAACACACACACACACACACACACACAAACACGTGCGCACCAACAGGTGTGTTGTGCGCAGTGCGAACACTGATTTTCTTGTACAGTGTCAAACAGTGCAGGAAGGTTGTGTGTGTGTGTGTGTGTGTGTGTGTGTACACGCCTCTGTTGAGGTTCTTTGATGAGAAGTACTGAAAAGGTTCTTCTTGTTGGAGCTGCTCTGGGTCTAATCCTGGCTGCTGACAGAGCCTCATCCCCACCACTTCCTCATGTACACACACATGTACACGCAAACACTCACAGCAGCTGGCCTGGGCTTGACACAAAAGGTTCAACCCTTAATTGGCAGGTTACACTTTTCTGAAGTTGGAAAATTCCTGTGACACCGACATGTTTTGCACTTTGTATGTTTACTGTACAACAGAGTTAAAAACCTGCTCTCCAGTTGGAGAAAACACACTCAGACTGCTCATGTGCATGTTGTTTTCATGCAGCGTTTCTCTTACAGATGTGGATATGAAAAATTGAGATATTGTAGAGTAAAGGCAGTTTCGATTTGAAGCAGCTGGACATGCTGTATGCAGCACCTAAGAGGTCTTTTCCTCACAGTGAAAATGCTTTGTGGTTCCATGGATCCCAGGATGTATTTGTGACTGAGACAACATAGTGTAATATACAAACAAATTAGCTTTGGAATTGTTGCAAGGCCTTTTTTCTCACTTTCTATTGAGGCAAATGTTGAGAAGAGCTTAAAGAATTGCCAAACCTTTCAAGGTTTGTTTCACGAACATATACAAATTATTTACTGTTGACCCCAAGACAAACACATTGAATAACTGCATAAATATATCAATCTGCTGAAAAATAATACTACAGATAATGATAAACTTAATTAATGCAGTCTCTTTCAGGAGTTACAAAATGCTTTACAAGGGGACCCTAGTCCTAACCCTAACCCAAATCATGACATTATACTATCATAATTGCATAAAATCATTCAATTAAAAGTAAAAAACAAAGTAAAACTTGCTTTAAAAAAAACATACCTGAATAAAAAAGCAGATTAAAGCTATTTTCCGGCTCCTTTCTGTTAATCTAAGGGCATCTGAATGTGTCGGAAAAAGCCGCCGGGGCAGCTGTGGCTCAGGTGGTAGAGCTGTTTTTTCACTAATGACAAGGTTGCCAGTTTGACCCGTGGCATCTCTGCATGCTGAAGTGTCCTTGAATGGGTGAATGGGAAAAATTTGCTTTGAGTACCACTGTGGTATAAAAGATATATATAACTTGTAACAGCTCTGTGCCAGTTTCTACACAGCACAAAATGAATGGATAGTGATGCACGTCACACAGACCATGCACTGTGTCTTTACCACATCAAACAGGTCAGATTAATTAGATTTGTCGATATTAAATGTCATGGGGGTTTTGACGTAAACATTAGCAGGAGCTGTAGTTCAGGTAGTTGCTTCCAGCTGTTTGTAGGAGTCTTTCCTCTGAGTTCATTAAATATCTGCAGCATCAGACGGCAGCAGGATCCATATTAGTGTCTCCACAGTGACACAGTGAGTACATTTACTCAAGGCACAACAGCTTTTAATTCAGTTATTACTTATATTTATACATTTTCCCTGACATGAAGACAGGATGGGTCATGCAGGTCACACTATGCCATTTTCTTCATCTCAGTCAGTTTATGAGCTGCAGGTAAATCATTAGATGTTGACTTCTGTTTATTAGTGCATTATTATGTAACTTGCATACTGTCCATTCATACTGTGGCTCTCTTCATCACTGTGACAGCACATTTCTAACAGTAAACAAGACTACAGCACAAAACTAAGGCAAAATAAAGACAGCATAGACTGAGTAAAGTGACTACATCAGGTTAAAATAAAGTCCAGTCATATCACTGCTTGAGTTATGTGTCGACACACTGACACAGAACACTGAGGAAAACACTGACATCAATTTTAGTCTGGATTATTTTACAACTAGGCCCTGCATGGGGGAGTTCTGTAACCGCTGATAAGAGCACACGTTGTCTGACCCGTTCCGTCTGGTCATTATAGTATTATATCAGTGTGAGCCATCACTGTTTGCAGTCATCTGTAAAACTCTACAACTGTTACCTTCCTTCTCTGTCAACACCTCAACCTAACAGTATTGTGGGCTCACACACGTGCCCACATGCACACACATAAACAGACAGAATGGGCACAATTGGAGGATATGCATGCTTGCACACACACACAGGCTGGAGCGTCAGAAGAAGGAAGGATGCATCCGCCGTCACACTGTGCATGAACACACACACACACACACACACACAGTTATTATTGTCCTTTTCCACTTCCACTGAAACTATGGACTGTTTGTATCCATAAAGACTTTAATGCAACTTCAGATTGATGCTTTAACTATCGAATTATAGGCAGATTAAAGCAGAAGTTCCTATTTCAACCAAATAATGGTGATTCTCCAGGAGATGGAGGTAAAGTAGAGCCTCCAGAAAGCGACATGTCTTCAGCTGTAGCCAGTGCCTATTGAGTTCTGTGAAAGGAAATGATAGAATTACCTTCTACAATTTCCGGATTTTTGTTGAAATAATCTATTAAACTCTTACAGCAATACAAGTTTGAGGACGTTTTTCTTTGTCCACTGGGAGACTGTGAAAGAAGTGAACACAGCACTGACGTTCTGTTTCTGACCACTTGACTCATGTAAGGAATGTTCACGCTCAGAGCAGTCACCATTTAACGGGTTTACTAGAACATGTTTCCATAGCATGTGTTCATGAACATTTTGAAGTGTGCTATTACAAAAAGTGAAAGGAAACAACAAGTTTCAAAAAATGCAATTTTGCAAAAAAAAAAGTTTCACACTTGCTTGAGGTGTTTTTTTTTTTTTTGACTTTTTAGAGAAAGACTTAATGCAAACACCTTTTTAAAAGAAGCTCTGACAAATCAAACACTGAACTTACAATACTGATCTGCTGCTTCTGTTTCTGTTGTTGTCTTCAGCTACAGACAGCTGAAATGTGGTCAGTAGCATGAAAGAGTAACGACAATTTTCCCGACTAAATTTATTTATTTATTTTTACATTTTTTAAGAAGTTTTGTTTGTTTTCTCTAACATTTTTTTCAGTGCTTGGAAAACAACAGGTTTTGCTTCTGACTTTTGTTTACTACAGCCATGTGTAACGTGGCCAATACCACCATTTTCTGATGACAGTCTAGCTTGACCTCCAAGCCTACTTTGCATTTTGTTTCTTCAGAATTTTCTTGCTATATTTCAAAAGTTTACTTAAAATTCACTTGACAATTACAATATTTGGAAACACATTTTGTAAGTTAAAAGACACAAGCGCGCTCAGTCAAACTGAGGGCTGCTGCAGTGACTGGCGCTAAACCTCTGCAGGGTTCTCACTAAAAGCAATCCTTTTTATACCTCACATACTCATTTTCCATTTTAAAATGAAAAAGTACTGGTTGGTGCAGATTCAAAATATGCATTAGATAAACAATAATTGTTGACTTTTATGGCGGTGGCGGTCTCTAAAAGGGTCAACAGGTGAAACAAAACTTGACACCTTTTAAAGTAGGGTTTCATAAAAGTGCTTTCAACCCAACACCCACAATTCCAGCGGAAAGACTCCTTCAGGTTCAGTTTTCTTCAAGGCTGTTTTGCATGAACTGTGATGAGATTAGAAATAGGCTGTGACCACTACCAGATAATTATTTCCCTTTATTATTCAGTCTGTACTGTGAAGAATAACATTTCACTGCAAGGATTTTATGTTACACAGCATGAGGTCATCAAATGTCAAATACATTTTCTACATAACTGAGATATATACTGAAGAAGGAAGAAAACACAAGGCCAGAAGGAGGAGGAGAAGAGGGAAAATTCCACAGGTGTGAGGCAAAGTGAAGGCTTAGTTGGCTCACCAGGGCACAGCAAGACATGCGCACAACCAAACCCAAAACCCACACACATATACGCACTAAGGCATGCCTGCAGATAGCTTGAGTGTTGACTAAGTCATTAGGAAATAGTGGAGGGAGTGAGTGAACAACTGCAAGCTAAAGTTTCCACTAAAGGGGGACAAAGTGTGTGTGAAGCCAAAGTCACAGGCTGAACACAGGACCATTTGGACAAACTTTTATATATGCAAGACATAATAACACACATGGGTTTCCCCATAATGCAAGTCCACTGTCCCCTGAAACATATATGATGTATACACCGGTCAGCCACAAGATTAAAACCACGGACAGGTTAAATGAACAGCACTGATCAAGTCTTTACAATACAATATTTTGCTGGGAAATCTTGGATCCTGATATCCATGTGGATGTTACTTTGTTATGTACCACCCATCTAAATTTTGTTGCAGATCAAGCGTACCCACCCATGGCAACAACACTCCCTGACAGCAGCGGCCTCCCCTCAGAGGATAATGCACCCTGCCACATCGCAAAAACAATTCGCTCTTAAGGAACTGAAGAGCCCAAAGTGATGACCTGGCCTCAAAACTAACCAAAACCCTCCAAAAAATTGGAAGTTTGATCCATGGAGGCCCTACTTTGCAACCCACAGAACACAAAGGATCCACTGCCAACGTTCTGGTGCCAGACGCCACAGAACACCCCAAAGGTCCATGACCCAACAAGTCAGAGCTATTTTTGTGGCATGAAGGGAATTTGCACAATATTAGGCCTGTGTTTTCATGTCGTGACTGATCAGTTTATACCTTATATAGGTTTCTAGACTTTCTTTCTTTAACAAGTTTAAAAGCTAAAAATTATGTCAAAAACCAGGGTCAACTGCCCCAATATTGTCCACAGTTGCCCTTTTAAAAACTTTATTTCTAGCAATGCAATGTAACTTTGCATTCATGTTGCCTTCTTACTTGGGATTATTTTGTTCTATTTTGTATCCCCAAACAAATCAGAATCAAGTAATATATCCGACTTTATCTTTAGCTGAACCTGCAATAGCTATTGCAAAAAGCAGTTTGAAGTTTTCCTGATTTATCACTCTTTGACTGATGATTTCTGTTTCTGTGACTCAGCTTGCAGCAATGTATCCATGTTTGTGATCTATCTTCTGTTGCTGTTTCTCAAAATAAAGCAGGCTGGTTGGCTAGGTATGTCGGAAAATTACTATTCTTACTAAGCCCTGGTTGGTCAGGCGTTTCTCTGACTTGGAAAATGTCAATGAACAGAACTGAAAGGCTGAACAAATTGGAGAAAGGACCAGACAGAACCAAACACATCTGAACCAAACCATGTGTGTGTCATACTGCAGAGTGTCTGGGAGATTCTGTGGTGTCAGAATAGGCACAGGCAGCTATTGTGTCCTGACTTCAAGGATAAACCGCTCCACATTTAATTACTCTGCTTTTCATACTCTCTCCTCTGCTTTCAACATCTGCCCATCTTTTAATGACTCATCATCATAGAAGCGTGTTTCTGAATGGAAGTCAGAGAGGTTGGATGGAGACATTGAATTACCGAGTGTCAGAGTCTGAGGAAACAGATCAGTGCACCGAGCAAAAGTTTTATCATTTAGGGGCATCTATATTTTACAACATCATTCTAAAACAAATACAGATGAGAAAGAACAAAAAAAAAAGAAATCAATTTGGTATGAAACAATGGAGCATGCTTTGTTTTGCACAAACCATTTGCAATTTAGAAGATATATGGCTACAGGGAGCACTGTTGCCTCGCAGCAAGAAGGTTGCCGGTTCGCGTCCTTGTGGGGGCACCGGAATCTTTCTGCGTGGAGTTTGCATGTTCTCCCCGTGCAGCGTGGGTTCTCTCCGGGTTCTCCGGCTTCCTCCCACACAGTCCAAAAACATGTTGAGGTTAATTGATGATTCTAAATTGTCCGTAGGTGTGAATGTGAGTGTGCTTGGTTGTCTGTCTCTAAGTGTGGCCCTGTGATGGACTGGTGACCTGTCCAGGGTGTCCCCTGCCTTCGCTCTAAGTCGGCTGGGATAGACTCCAGCCCCCCCGCGACCCTAGTGAGGATTAAGCGGTGTATAGATAATGGATGGATGGATGGCTACAGGGGTTTCTAGAAATGGACACAGTTTGGTTGAAGTGACCATATATCAGTCCATGGTAGTGTTTTAGCATTAAAAACTAAACTAAGAAAAAACCCCACTGAGTACAGTATTGTGCTTTTGGCTCTAATTGATTCTAACATCTCAGCAATGGCTGATCACTGATGGAATTAAAAGGTAAAATGGAATTATTTGTGCTTTCTGTGTAATCCAGCGAATGCAGTGTGTTTCCACGAGTCTTCTTAGCTGCTCTCGTCAATCTACTTTGTGGCTTAAGGGCTTTTAGCTGCACAACTTTCTTTTTGACTCAATGTAACAGAAAAAAGGGCATGAAGGTCAAAGACTTTACAGCTCAAGAGGAGCATCTTCTCATACACACAGGAGCTGTTTACAGAACAGAAGGGTTCTGTAAATATCCCTTTAATCGGCGTAATGAAAACACAAGCAGAACACAACCACAAGCTGTACCATAATAAGCCATTAAATATGGATTATGGAGGAACTACCCTGAGGTTCTCTCTCCCTCTCTTGTGTTTAATATTGGGTTGTTCTGTCAGTGAGAGTGAGAGTTCACACACACAGCTGTAATTAGCAGCTTAGGCAGCCAGCCAGCTCTGTAAATGCACTGTGATACGTGTGTGTGTGCGTGAGTGCATGCACGCGCTGATGATGTTGTGTACATGCTTCTTTATTTGAATGTGTTTCTGCGAGCTCACAGGTGTGCAGGTTTGTGCATACCTGAATGTGTGTTTGTGTGTGGGGTGAGTCACATGGTTTTGCGTGGGTGTTGTGTTTGTCTTATCTGTGTGCTGATGGAGACCTGAGGTGCTTGGAGACGGGCTGTGACGTGTATGTGTGCATGTGTGTGTGTGTGTGTGTGCATTTATGGGTAGGGTGATTGCTCTCTAACACCTGGTATTAGCGCCAGTAATCCTCACACCACATCATACTCACGCACCAGTCCCATGCAGATCACATTTAGCTTGTCCTCCGTCCTGTTTTTAAGTGTTTCACAACTAGTTTTTGGGGGGTGTGGGGTTTTTGTGGTTGGGAAGATATGTCAGCAGAGAGCTTGTTTTTTTGTCAGGGCAGCCCTGGGTGGTTCAAGGTTGTAGTTCGCGGCAGAAAAGAAGTGAATAACAATTAAATCCCAGTGCATCCTATGCAGCAAAATATACTATACAGCTTACGTCAAAGTACGAGATAGTTTGGTTTTGTTACTTCAGGGATGATTCCCATCTCTAATTAAATAGTTGTTACAGTATTGCCAGTTCTGTGTGGCGGTGAAGTAGGCGGTTGGATAGAGTGGCACCAGACTGGAGGGGGTGCCAACTGTTATTTGATGCCCTATCTGATTTTACATGTCAGTCAACGTGACATTTGATGTATCATTTTCATTTATAATTACTCCAACCACACACCTAATACAGTTTTGCTGAGATTGTTCTGGCCCATGAAATATAGGCCTTCAAGTGAGCCTGACAGGCGTTACAAACTCCCAGCTGTACACAGAGGCTAGAAACAGGGGTGAAAGGTGAAAACAGCCTTTCAGTAACTTCTAAGTTGTGCTATTATAATGTCATTATATCACATTAATATAGTAAATGTTTTACAGAAGCTTATAATATGAAGTGTAACATGAAACATCCAAACAGCTGCTGAAAGCACCAAGCTTGTGATCCTACTTGAGGAACATCAGTCAGTTTACTGATTTTATTTGTGGTCTGGATATCACCAGTCAATTATATTCTGAGGATGACCATATAAACATTGAGGATGACACTTCGTGGAGACGTTGCTTTTGACTGTTTTTATTGTTTGCCTAATCTTTGCATATGTAGGACAACAAAGCAAAACAGATACTCACTTTAATACCAATCCATATTGGAAACACAACTTCCCTTGCATTGTACTTGTCAGTGGAAATGGAATAAAACAGTCCCTCTTTTGACTTTGGTTTGGAGAAAGCAGGTGAAAAACTTCCAGACTTTCACTGTCTGTGTTGCTTTTATCTACATGCCTGTCTGCCCCCTGCTGAATCAGTTTATTTCCACATCAGTGTTTTTCATTCCGTCTCTCTGTCGGTCTGTTAATGTAGCCTGCTCTCCCATATTGGATTTGCTCTTTCAATAATTGATGGAGGAGGTATTTTGTAAAGCTAAAGGCCAGTAATCCTTGGTGTCAAATTCAAAATTAGTTCCTCCTGTTTTATTAATGTCCCCGAGGGCAAGAGGTTAATAAAAGGAACTCTGTACAGATAGATAGATAGATAGATAGATAGATAGATAGATAGATAGATAGATAGATAGATAGATAGATAGATAGATAGATAGATAGATAGATAGNATAGATAGATAGATAGATAGATAGATAGATAGATAGATAGATAGATAGATAGATAGATAGATAGATAGATAGATAGATAGATAGATAGATAGATAGCCACTTTTTTTTTCTTGCATCATCTGTACACAGCGTTAAACATTAACACTTCCCACTTCATCCTGCCTTCTCGGAATGCACTCACATCTCACTCAGTAGAGTGTTAACCAAACATCAAAGCACACACACACAAACACAGACAGGTACACACAGAACTCATCCATTGGTCTCAACATTTTGTCCCTTACAGTTCTTACATGCAGCTTCTCAGGCAGAGAGATGGAATGGATTGCATGTAATGGGATTACATTAATCTGATTACATGGAGATGAAGGCTGTGATAAATTATTAAAGTCCTCAGGTTCTCAGTGCCTTTGAAAACAAGAGATAATTGCTGATAAGCGGTATGAAACAGACAGTATGTGATATCACTGCCCAAGCGGATGCAAACAGATCCAGTATGGATTCACTCAGTGGGTGAAGCGAGGTAAAGCATCCTC
The DNA here is from genome assembly GCF_000690725.1 of Stegastes partitus. NCBI lineage: Eukaryota > Metazoa > Chordata > Actinopteri > Pomacentridae > Stegastes > Stegastes partitus. The sequence continues at coordinate 5,142 of NW_007578084.1, read as the reverse complement.
ACTAGATGAAAACGTCTCAGAGTGAGTGGGGGGACGGTGAGGGTTGATTACATATGAAACATGCAGGCAGCAGGCTGCGCACCCTGAAGGACGAGAACACGGAAAGGGTTGGTAAAGAGGTGAAGACAGGGCTGGTAAAAACTTTATGGAGCTGTTGACAGTCCGCCAGCCCACCAATATGGCACCGATAGCCAGTACACCACTGGTCAGGAGAGTGAACAGTTTTTGAAGTTGATGTGTTGGGAGTTGAAAAACAGGCAAAGAGAAGGATCCATGTGATTCTGGGCTGCTCTTGACAGGTGCCATTGCAAAAGGTTAATATAAGTTATGAGAAACCTTAATGGATATTTGGATAATAAAAAGTTAAAATGTACTGTATGTCTATAAAACTACCCTTATCCTTCATCTATTAAATAGACATACACTAGATAAAGAGATTTTAAAAAGCTGTTCTCTACAAATTACTTTTGTATAATAATGATCTGTAATAACAGATTGGTTTTAAAAAGAATATTCTTTGATTTATAGAACCTGTCTGGTGAAAATCAAGTTTTGTTTTTTACTTTGTTAACATGTCCATATCATGTCCATTTTTGGATGAGTGGATAAAGAGGCAGTGACTTCATAGATCTGAACACTGTAGTGGAGGCAACAGTGAAGAGTTACATCTAAACCATTTAAAGGTAAAAAGGGATTTTTTAATGGAAAAAAAAAACATCTAAATATGTAACTCTGAGACACAGAGCTGAGTTTTTAAGAGGCTTATTCAAAAACCAGAGAGGGACTTTAATGGATGTTTTTTGAAAAGTTCAGACCCTATGCAATGCTCCTGTTGAATTTGTGTGCAAAATGAAACCCTCTCTTAGTGACAGAAGTATGATCTTTAAGGTTGAGGTTAGCAAAGACTGTGGTCTTAAAATACTGAAAAAGGTAATGCTTAAGTGGGAAGCTGGACATGTTTACCTTCTCAAGGACGTAAATCCTTGATCGTTGGTTTCTGAGGTCTGAACTTCAAGCCCACGTCAAGCCCAACATCCACTTTGATCACCTCTGTGTTCAACTTGAGTACAAGCATGTGACTGGTACACTTCCTGGAATGAAAAAAAGACTTGTGTTACAAGCAGCCAAGATAAAATATTACATTGATCTGCTTGTTTTTTAACATTTTGTTTTAATTTTTTTTAAACATTCTCATGTCCATTATTTGTCAGGACATACAGATACTACACACACTAAACAACAACAACAACAGCAACAATAAACATGGTGATGCAATGATATTATATTATATATGAGGGTCAGTGAAGAAAGCTGAAGTGGCACTGGCCACGGTTAACTCAGTTTTTCCTTGTAACGGAAAACCTGAAGCCTTGTGGTGACAAGACTGAAGATGTAGCCACAGCTAGCTGGCCCTGTGTTTGGCCTTTTCCTAGAAAGCAGGCTGTTGTAGTTTAAGTTTTGCACTCTGAGCGACCGTTAGACAAGACCGAGACACCAGAGACCATGAAGACTCCCTCAGGAATAAAAGACAGATGAGAGAGAGAGAGAGAGAGAGAGAGAGAGAGAGAGAGAGAGAGAGAACTAGATTGGAACACAGTAATGGTGGGAGGCAGAGTGGCGCAGGGAACAAAGAAGTTCATAGCTGTCATTCGTTTTTTTGTAGTTCCATCCATTCCTTTGTCTGAGTGAGAACTCTAAGAGCCAGGAGGCCCTGAGCAGCAGCTGGCAGGTAGGAAGAGAGGGAGGGAGCGAAGGATGGAGTGAGGAAGGAGATAAGTGAGAGAGGTTGAACAAAGAGAAACAGAGAGAAAGAGAAAGGAAGAAGGGAAAGGAATGGATAGATGGTCAAGTGAAGTGACTCACGAGAAGTGAAAAAAATTTGGCCACATGGATGTATCACATGTTTAGCTATATTTCTATTAGCTCAGTAGATCAGTTGAGGAAAATCTGAATAATGCTGAGATAAAAGTAGAACATTTTTAGTTGTCAAAGCAGTAAAGAAAATGATTAGATGTAAACTATTACAAATACTACAAAAATAAACAGCAAACAGAAAGTATTGATGGAGTTAAAGCTAAATAATTACCAGTGCTTTAAGGAGGCATGTAAGTACAAAACGTAAAGAAAAAAGGCATTTTTAGTTTGATGAAAGTTTGCACAAGGAGTAAATATAATAGCAGAGATGTAAATATTACAAATAAAATGTTAATATACAGAAAATTGTCCGTAAAGGGCCATATTCTTTCTATTACGAAACCTTGGACATCTACACACACACACACACACGCACACACACACACACACACACACACACACACACACACACACACACACTGTGGGTCTCAGTTAACCAGAGAGTCAATAGCCTGCAGACAGACAAGTGTGATTACAGCAGATACTGTTGCTCTCACTGCTCAGTGGTTTCTCTCTGTGTGTCTCAATCAGGGATGGCGGGAGAAAGAAATGAAGGGAGACAGACAGAGAGGGAGGTGGAATGACACAACAGTCCAGTTGTTGTACTCTGCTATCTCAGTGTCTGCTAAGTGAGCTGTCAACTTACCAAGTCAAGGATCAGAATCGCTGTTAAGTTTCTCTCTCTGAGCAATTCAGTCACATAATCATTTTGTGCAAAATAAATTAGACAATAAAAGTCTTCAAAATAAATCTTTTACATTTATATTGCAGGTTGTGTTTGGCCAGCATATAAAATATAGTATTTATGATGTTGCTTTTCTTTCTGGACTAACTTTTTTTTTTACTTGAAAGTGTAATTATTCATGTTGCATAATTATATCTTGATATTTCATAAAGTAATATTTGTTGTCATTCAGACCTTATAGACACTCTTCAGACATTTTGCAAAGCAAATACTTTTCTGTATTGTCTTTGCATCTACAGGCAAGTATTTTTTCAAACGTCTTCTAACTAAAGTGATTTTCATAAACTCTGGGTCATGTGTATCTGTGTAGATGCATAACATAGAATTTAGAAAGTGACAATGACACAGCTCAGTTCATGCATTCATATCCATATTTGTTTCTACAAGGCCTCAGAATCAATGGCAAGGGCATTTCTTCCTACAATAATCATTTTTATGTGCAACAGTTCGAAAACCACTGCAGAAGAGCAAAAGAATATTCAGACAGAATGCAATGCAACGACAAAGAGCCTGTGATGTTGGGTAACATTTCTTTAAAACCAAGACATGTAACGTGAACTATCCAAAACTCTATCTATCATTACCTCGCACATATATTTGACAGTAGCGGTTTTCAGGTTGATATTGTCTGGATGATGCCATTAGTGAGCAACATGCTTCAGTCATCTGTGGTTACAATGACCATTCAAAGAAGAAAAAGAAATACACATGATAATTGAAATACTTGTGAATCACATTTAACTGATTAACCAACATGATCAAATAATCCACCATTTGTGTCTTTAAAAAAAGAATCTTCATTGGATCTGTTTATCGCAGAAGCTGGGACAATCTTAATAATCTTAACACTCTTTTTTTCTGAAGTTAGGTAAGTAAAATGTAATCAGGATTAAAAATTTGATCTAAATGAAACTCTTCAATTCCAGCCAATCGCTGTCTTTCCTAAACAGGAGAAAACGTTTCTGTTGTAAGAAGACTTTTCAGAACTTGATTTGTTCCTTGAAAACACACTTTAACCAGACTGACGAGGATGTTAGCCTGACCACTTGTGCATGCTTTCATTTCGCTACTTGGATTTGATAAGAGTCATGGAGGACTGAGACAAATTCATACAATGAAAATGTCCTGTTGACAAGCTACACACACACACACACACACACACAAAGCTATAAATATGCAGCCTCTCAACTACTAACTCTGGCTGCGTGTCAGTTGCTGAGACACAGTTTTAGTGTAGAAACAACAGATGTTATGGCAGCTCTGTCTCCTTCATAGGGGGAATATTTATTCACCACACAAGGCCTTTAAAGAGACAGAGATGAAAAGTCCACATGTAACACACACATGCTGTATGCGCACACAATGCTGTAGGCAAACATCCAAGTGATAAACAATCACACAAACACATGCAAAGATACGTTGTTCAGTTGAGGAACATACTTTTCATGCAAGCAAGGAAAATACACATGTACAGTAACAGTGATATGCACACACATACAAACGCACACACGAAGACAAAGCTGTAAACAAACATGGTGACCAGTCTGTCTGTAAGCAGGTCAACTATAGCCTAATGTCTCGTTCATACAGCTGACTGTGTGTGTGTGGGTGTGTGCGTGCATGTGTGTGTTGCTGCCAGTGCCAGTAGTCCATTCACTTACACCAGGCAGCCTCATACACTCAATCACCCGTTTATCTCGGCCTGTCTTCCCCCAGACACACACACGCCACCCTGACCAGGCAGATGGTTGTGCCACCCCTGCCAAAGCAGTAACACACACACACACACACACACACACACACAAATAAAGGGGAGGGGACCGTCTGTTTCAGCTGCCTCTCCTTGTCAAAGAGAGGTTGGCATCAGCCGTGGCCTCCATCAATCCATCATACTGCCCTCTCTCTCTCTCTCTCTCCCTGTGGGGAACCCCTTTCATGCCCACCTGTTACAGTTATATAAGAGTGAATATGTCAGGATGTAACTAACAGACAACTCCCCCCAAAACAGAACAAGTAGAGGAGAAAAGGCACACATTTGATTTATATTCTGTTAGAGTATCCCTCTAGGTGTTTTTGACCACTAGTGGCTCTGTAGAGCAATATTCTCATTAAAAAGCAAACATATAGTTTGAATGCGTATTTATCAGAATGTGCATGAGATGTACATGGAAGACTTGATAAACAGTTCTACAGTAATTCCACCACTCAAGGGTCTTTTGGCTTTTTTCTCTACTGGTTGTCTTTATGTCAAAGAAACTGAAAAGAGTAAGTTCTAATGGCTGTGGTTACTGTGCTCTTGACAATGCTGTCTGGTTAGTAGTAGAGGCAGGGGTAGCTAATTTACAAGTGAAATATTAACTGTGTTTGTTTAAAAAACAAATAAAAACTTGAGAGAGACTTACCCAGTTTTGCAAAAACCCCTTTACAGTGACTCTGTAGCCCTACACATAGGACGCCAGCTCAACCAGGTGAGCTATAGCAGC
>NW_007578083.1:563104-569858 GCF_000690725.1 Stegastes partitus | reverse complement strand
TTGCCGCATTTGGCTGACTTTTGCCCATTTTTGACAATTTTCAAAATCTATCTCCTCCTACAGGGAAGGCCGTACACACCTGAAATTTGGCCAGCACAAACTACAGGAGGTGGTGATTACACGTTAGTAAAACGGTCCACACAAGTGTGACGGCATGGAAATGGCGCCATAAAACACCAGAATACGAGACGTGCTGTGTCTGTGCTCCAATCAGCCTGAAATTTTTTATTATTATTTATTTTGTAATTTGGCGCTCTCACTACTCCACAGAGGAAACCTGTGAAAGAGCAGCAACAAAGACTAAGTCATCCCATCATAACAGTTTTATCAGTTTTGGTATTTTACTGTTGATTTTTTCTTAATGAGTGAGAAATTAATATATTTAACGACTGTGTGTCAACTGGCAGTACCGTACAAATGACAAAACTGGATATACGAAGAGAACAACACAACACACATCAACATGAGCACGCCTGTTTAAAATGTCCACATTTGTTTATTTCAGAACCTGAAACAAATGCCGTCATTAAATCACTGATATTTATCAGTAACTCGGTCCTGGACAGAATCCAGCTGAGGAAAAACAAACAAAAATCCTAAAACATTTTCATAAAAACTGTACAACTTCCCAGCAAAAACGAGAATAAAAAATACATCTGGAAAAAAAAATCATTGTTGAACTTAAAAATCCGACATTTTAAAATAATAAATAAGCGGTCAGGAGGGCAGTCCTGCAGCGAGGATGCTGCCCAGCAGCGTTCGGTCCTTCAGAGCGTTTTCAACGTCTTTCTCCTCGATCTTCAGAAACACCTGCAGGAAAAACACAAACTTGAATCAGTCGGTTCTTCACTCAGACTCCTCGAGACTCTGATTGAAGTGTGAAGGCTGGTGATAGTTAACATTTAAATGAACAAATACAAAGAACTGATGCACACCTAAACAGTTTAGCTCGACGCCATTTGCAACTGTCAACAGAACTAAAACATGTGATGTGATGGACAAGTAAAGCCCTTTTTAATGCATATCAGCTGCGTTTGACGGATTCCTGGTTCTGTGTTTGTACCTTCGTGAGTCGAGCCTCTTTGGCTTTCTTCAGAGAGAAGATTCCTCGACTCTCCAGCAGGCTGCAGAGCGACAGACACTCGGCCTGACCGACGGCGGACACCTGCCTCTGGGCACACAGTCGGCTGTACACCTCATGGAGCTGAAACACAAACACAAACGACACGGAAACGCTGTCAGACCGAGTAGACACAGGAGGTAGAGCACTCGTCAGTGTAATCTTAGAATAAGGTCTGGTTTGAAGTTTTAATATGGATTTAGATTTATTTTAAGATAAACCAACTTCTATCAAGACATAGTTTCATCATCCTGCTCGAGTACTGAGGAATCTTTACTTAAATTAGTAACTTTGTTCTTGTTTTAAAACCTTGATTTGCTCCAAATAAGACAAAAAAAAAGAATTATTTGCTTTTATTTAGTATTTTTCACTGATTATTGGGCAAGTTTGATTTCAAGTATTTCCACCTGATAATCAGCATTTTCAGCTTGTTTTAATCTTTTCGGATATTTACCCGGGACGATTATTTCTAGATTTAAAAATCTTATTTCAAGACTTCTTATCAAGTAAACTTTACTTGCAGCATGGACGGATAACTTCACGAGTTTTAAGTCATGTTCTTCTCAGATGTAGTGTTTATATCTTATATCTGGGCTGCCCCCTTTGTGCAGTGAACACCAACACAAACTCTTCTCTCACATTAAAGCTGCAGCGACACAAAAAGACAAAAACCTGGTCTCTGTCCACACCGCTCACCTTTCCCAGGACGATCTCTTTGCTCTTTCCGTTGCGGATGAGCAGCAGGAGGCAGCAGACCAGCAGCTTCTGCTGCAGCGGGAAACTCTCTCCGTCGGAGCCGCCGCTCTGAGACGCCATGCGGTCGCCGTACACCTCCGACAGAACCCGAGCAACCTGCGGCAGGCTGACCCGAGAGGCTGCAAACACCCAGGAGAGACAGTGTTAGAAACCAGTAACATCAGTCAGCGCCTCAGCAGCACCGTCAGGGCTGCAGCTCCATCTGATCCGCCAGGAGGAGGTTTCAGACTGAGGCCACGCTTACACACAGCCGGTGTTCACAAAAACGGGTCTACGTGTTCAAAAATAACATCGTTCACACCAGATTGCTTTAAAAAATAAAAATGTCTGAGAGCTGCTATGAGCTGCCAGACCTGTAGGGGGCAGTGTAACGAGAAGCATGCTAGCCAATCAGCAAAACTTCCTGTTACTTCAACGATAACAGCGCGACAGTTGTTTGATTGGACCCACAGAGAAGTGGAGCTGCTCCTAAACGTGCTGCTGACTGTTAACGTGTCAGCCCAAGTATGTGGACGTAGCCAAACTGCTAACACGGTCGCACATGTATGACGCTTTTGTCACACACGCTGTGACGTCGAACTCCGTCTCCTCCTGTCTACAGGCAAAGACAGAGTTTTCCCAAATCTCCTCTGTGGCCGGAGTTTTCAGACACGATCGTTTCCGGTGACTCGTAGCTTCGTCTACGTGTAAACCAAAGGCCCGTCGAGGTATCACCGTTTGTGTAAACGCGGCCCGACAGTTTGATGGAGGACCACAAACAGCTGAACCCACCTTTAGCTTCACTGTTTGGATCAGCTGTTTTCTTTCTCTCGTCAGACTCCACGATCTCAACAGCTCTCCTGAAAGTAAAGGAGACGTGATCAGTCGATTTGTACAAACGTGTCTCATCGAGATGAATCGAATAAATCAGAATTTAACCGCGAAACCTGTCGTCAACTTCAGTTCACATCAATAAAACAAGAACAGCTGTATCTAACTGAACATCTGCGTGTTTTAAAGTGAGATAGACTGAAGCAGACGGAACATGAAGGCTGAATCCTTTACCTGCAGATGTCCAGAGCTTTCCTGGCGTCTCCAGATACAGCCGACACCTTCCTGGCACAGAACTGAACCGCCGAGGCGTCCAGGATCCCTTCGGCCGACGCCTGAGAAGAGGAAGCACAGAGATGAGTTTTCACGATCGCAACCAGCAGCAACAAACCTGAGAACACAACCAGCGGTGCTCACCTGAGCGAGCCGGTCCTGTACGATGGCCGTGAGCTCCTGGCGGCTGTAGGGAGGGAAGTGCAGCAGCTGGGGGCGGCAGTGAGGGCGGGCCTGCAGTCTGGGCAGGATGCGATCGGTCAGGTCCAGAGCGTTGGCGATACCTGCACAGGTAGAAGAACCGTTTGAGTCACAGCAACATCTGGCTTTACTTATTTATACACACAAAATCAGAAACTGCTGCTGTTTGTTGAGCAGAAACAGACATTTCCAGGTACGTTGGGGGTTTGAAGTCTTACCGATGAGACAGAGGCGAGACTTGGGCAGGTAGGGCCACTCAAAGATGGTGTAGAGTACGTCCTGGGCTTTGCTGTCCAGCTGATCCATCTCATCCAGAACAACCAGCCTGAGAGGGACAGAAAGGTGGAGTCAGTGTCTCTCCTGTGTTCAGGATCTGTCAGTCAGTAACATCTTGATCATTAAAGGTCTTTAATGTCAGGAATGAATCCTGTGACCAAAGCTGGGAAAGCAGATCTTTATCAGACTTGTGAACAAGCAGACTGGTGTACTCACACGGCGGGCCCCGGGGCCGTCAGGAACCGCTGCAGCCCGTTCTGTCCGCCGGACGCTCTCAGCTTGTCGGCCAGCAGCGGGAAGATGGCGTGGGAGCTGCGTAGGCTCATACAGTTCACCACCACGGTCTGCACGGAGGACAGCTCGGCCTGAAGAAAACAGCAACAGAGCACTCATTATTATTATAGAACAAGACGAGTTAACCGGAACAGACGCATCATGAGCCTGAACAGTCTCTCGGTGGCTTATTACTTTTTCAAGTTAATGTGCCTCATGAGAGCTGGAAACACCTGATGTCATGAGGTTCCTTTGTTTGCTTCCTCTACTCTGAGTTGTTTGATTAAGTGACAATCCCACAGACACGAGGCCTTTATCATCATCAGAGAGCAGCAGCCAGTCAGAGTGAAGCATCCCCACTAAAGGCCACTATTTAAAAAGCGTGGCATCCGTATTGATCACTGTCTATTTGTTTATTGGTATGTTTAAAATGACCACATATCAGAGTATCTCACTTTGACGTCCAACTCTGACCACGAGAAAAGCTGTTATTTGAACTAAAACCAGGGTGACCAGACGTCCTGAGAAATCTGGTCTCTGGTCATGAGCCGCCATTTAAAAATAGTCCAGAAAATAATTCATGAACCTATGCCAATAAATATCCCACTAAACAATCCAGGATCTTTATTGTTATTTTCCAGAAATGTGTGACTAATGTCCACGTAGATAAATAAATCAGAAATAGACTTTGCTTTATGCTGGTCACCCTGATTCTGTGGCGTTAACACAAAACATTATTAAGCATTAAATCAGTAGAACCTAATTTCTGGCACCTCTCTGCAGTTCCCTAAAGTCTCCACTGGGTGTCACTAAAGCCCTAAACGCTACCGACTCCTGGGTCTCACCTTCATGTCCTGCAGCACACAGTTGAGGCAGGCCGTCTTGCCGGTACCCGGGGCTCCGGAGATGTAGAGGCTGCTGGGGAGACGCTGCAGCACCTTGTCCCTCAGGAAGGAGCGGATGGACGCCCGCTCGGCCTCCCTGGACAGGAGGCGCTCGGGGACGGCGGTGTGGAGCGCCTGCTTCACGCCCTGAAACCTCGACTCTGGAGGAGAAACGGGCAAGTCACAGGTTAGTGATGCCGCCAAAGAACATAAATGAAGTCAAATCCATCTAAAGCAGGGATCTCCAACTCCGGTCCTCGTGAGCTACTGTCCTACTGGTTGGTTCCGTACTGCAACACACCTGACTCACATTAATGGATCTCCAACATCTTGTCAAGTTCTACACAAGTCTGTTGGAGATCCATTAATGTAACTCAGGTGTGTTGTAGTACGGAAACATCTACAATCTGTAGGACAGTAGCTTGGCGTTGGAGATCCCTGCTCTACACTTTAAGGCTGCAGTGAGGGGTGGAAATGTCCAGAGTGACTCCATCAGAAGACCAAACCTCTCATTAAAGTCCTCAGACGTGGCTTTAGAAACAGCAAACCCTGTTTTTAATAAATTATTCCAAAAACTCTGGTCACAGGCACTAAAGTGTGAATATTTGCCAGTTCTCTGAATTTTCCATGCACCTGTGCAACAAACAACATTTCAGCATTTCGGCTGCAGCTCTGGAAACCTGCGATTTACTGCTGCTGGCGAGTTAAGTGAGAAAACAACGGCCAGACTGCAGCGTCCTTCTACAACACATCACACGCTTCAGAGTTCTTACTTTCTGCAAACAGTCGAGCGACCGGTGGCTTCTTCTCTGCATTTTTGTGGACGGGACTCCCGGCGGGCGTTTCCTGTCTCCTCGGCGACGATCTGGCTGCAGGAGACGGCGGCGGCGAGGTCAGGACCAGCTGCCGGCGAGCCAGGACCGGCGAGTTCTCGTCAAAGCCCAGTTTTCGCGGTGAAGCAAGAGTCTGCTTGCTTTGCTTCGGCGGTGAACCGAGCAGCGCGAGGTTGCAGCCGTTGTCGTCGCCTTGAGGAGGAAAATACAGAACTTCAGGTTGTCTGTGGCATTTTAAGATCAGAAACTTAAACCTGTGCTGGTTTTATTTCACAGTGAACTGCTTCAGACCATCAAACTGAACCAAGACAACAGAACAGCAACACAAGAAAAGAAGATAAAGTCAAAATTAATTCCTGACTAGTGTCATCTGGACCAGACACACCCGGAGCAGATCACTGACATCTGGCCGGGCGGCATTTCACAACAGTGTGTGGGGCTGTGGTACTGCCCCGGGGTCCAGGCAGCCCGTTGTCTCTGAACGGCTCAAAAAAACAAGGTTCTCGAGGAGTTCCTGTGACAGAACCCTATGCAGACAGTTTCTGCTTAAAAAGCCCAGAGTGGCTGAAACAGAACCAGACAAGGTGTTTGGTTTCAGCTGATGGAGGTAGATTTACATCAGGTGACTGAGGGCCGAGTCATGTGGCCACAAACCACAAGCAGCAAAATATAAGGAACACTATTTAATATAAGTCTCTAAAAGCGAAGAAGCTCCATAAAATTAGAATTTACGTCAGAGTGTTGGATTGTTGGCTCACATGACACAGGTGGAGCTGGTATGTTTGGTCAGATCACCTTTTATACGTCAGATGTTGCTTTAAGCCCTACAACTATTTACTGATAGATGTCTACAAAATGAACCGAAGACTTTTGGTGAGTGTGGAGCCTCTCACCTGTGCGCTTTCGTGGGCTGAGAGGAAGTCGAGCTTGGACACCGGGAGAGGAAGCTGGTGGCGGCTGGGCTGCAGCTCGTCTGGGTGACAGAGGGGTCGGGATGGCGACCGGCTGCTTTGGGGAGAGAGGGGCGGGTCTGTCAGGAAGGAACCTGGGCGACAGAGGGTCAGGTGGGTTGGCGCGACGTCTCGGGCTGAGCGGTCTGATCCGGATCGGAGAGACGGGCCGAGGATCGGGCTTGGCTGGCGATGAGGCTGGCGATTTCTGGGGGTGCAGCGTCTTGGAGCGGGACGACGCTCTGCAGGATTTGCGTCGGGGGAACGGCAGCGTGGCCTGAGCTTGGCCCTGAGAGCGTGTGTTGGGCATCCTGAGTCCAACCTGAAACAAAGAGGACACGTCAGTACTGCAGAATACACACATCATATTTGTACTGG